>NW_026862709.1:0-72798 GCF_026571515.1 Ruditapes philippinarum | reverse complement strand
TTAAAGTTTGGTTTTTTTTTTTAACAATTAAGTTTGCAAAAAAAGTGATCTTTATTTAACTTTTACAGTGGTCTAAAATTGGATTTTGTCATCAAACACAAATTTAAATGTAGACATCAAATAATGGATGGTGAGTTAATGTAGCTATAATTTTTTAATTAGCCTTAGAAATATAATTTTTTAAATGTCAGATATGGTTTAAGAGTCATGATAAATTAATTTTAAATGTCTATCCCCTATAGAACTTTAATTTGGTAAACATTTTCCATGATTTCAGAGAAAATGGTAAATTAGAATAAAAAATGTATGTTTTAAGACGTTAAAAGAGAGCTTAATTTGGGCCATATTCTATAAAGAATTTTCTGATTATGTTGCGGCTGAAAAAAGTTTATTTTTTTAAATTAAAAAGGTTCCAGTAAAAAAAAAAAATGCTTAAACATAATACATAAAAATACATAACAGTATCAATATCATAAAAAATCACATAATATTCAAAAAATTTTAACAGAAATTTTAAAAATATGTATTGCAATATGTTTTTTAATAATTTAATATTATGTACAGCAAAAATTAAACGTTGGGCATTGTCAAATGTTGAAAGAAAAAAAAAAGAAGGAAAATGTAATTGATCAGTTTTTTTTGCATTACCACATTTATAATTTTCATAAGTTGAAATTGTGTTTGAAGATAAAATATTAGTGAAATAATTATTGCAAGATACGTATATTAATTGTCTATATGTGATGAGTGTGTGATTACACTACTTTTTGGGGAAAAAAATTCTGAAGGTTAAAAATTTAACACTTATGTTTGATGACTAGTGTGTAATGTCAAAATTTTAGAAAAATGTAAAACTCACATTTTTTTTCCCTTAAATGTTTGATAACGCTAATATGTTTGTGTAGAAATATTTATAAATTTTACATCTTGTTTCTTCTCCCCAGTATGTTTTTCCATGTATTGAAAAAACAAGAGGGGGCCCTGATGGCCCTAAGGTCCTCACCTTATGTAGGGCCCGGAGCGGGGCCGTTTAAACCCCCGGGCTTTTTTTTTGAACAAAATTTTTAAAAACACTATAAGAAGAAGTTTCATGATGTCGCCTTATAATGAAAAAAATGATCTGCCCCCCCCTCCCCCGCAGGGGCCAATTTTAAAACCAAGGGGTTTTATTTTAAACAACTTTTAGACACCCCTAAGAAGATGTTTCATGCTAAAAATCTAAGCTGTAGCTCATTGTGTTTTTTTAAAGAAGATTTTTTAAGTTTTTTTTCTATACCTAAAAGTTAAAAACAATGACACCCCCCGGGGGGGGGCCAGTTTTTGACCCCAGGGCTTTTATTTGAACAAACTTTGTAGACCTACTAGAAGTTTCATCTTAATATTAAACTCTAGCATTTGGGTTTTTTTAAAAATTTTTTTTAAGTTTTTCCTATACCATAAGGAAAAACAATGACCCCCCGGGCAGGGCCAATTTTTGACCCCGGGCTTTTTTTGAACAAACTTTGTAGACATCACTAGAAGATGTTTTTATGCTTAATATCTTAACTCTAGCTATTTGGGGGTTTTTTCAAAGAATCTTTTTAAGTTTTTTATATCCATAAAAAAAGGAAAAAAATGACCCCGGGGGGGGGCCAAATTTTGACCCCCAGGGCTCTTATTTGAAAAAACTTGGTAGACACCCATTAGAACATGTTTCATGAAAATATTTAGCTCTAGCTTTTTGAGTTTTTTAAAAGAAGTTTTTTTAAAGTTTTTACTATATGCATATAGGGAAAATAAATGCCCCCCTGGGGGGGGCCAATTTTGCCCCCGGGGCTTTTATTTGAAAAAACTTGGTAAAACAACCATTAGAACATGTTTTCATGCTAAATCTTTAGTCGGCCCTTTTTGAGTTTTTTAAAAAAGAAGATTTTTTAAGTTTTTTACTAATGCATATGGGAAAAAATCAATGACCCCCTGGGGGGGGCCCAATTTTGACCCCAGGGTTTTATTTGAACAATTTGGTAGAATCACTAAAAATGTTTCTGCCAAAAAATATCTAAGCTCTGCTCTTTTCGGTTTTTTTAAAAGAAGATTTTTAAAGTTTTTTTTTTTGGGCCATGGAAACCAGAGTTCTGCATGGAAAATTAAATTCTTTGAAAATTTTTAAAACCACCAAAGGAAATTCCTGTGATTTTGGTGAAATTGGGGCTTAGTGGTTTATAGGAGATGCATTTAAAGAAAAATTTTACGGACGGACCCCGGACGAAAAGTGATCACAAAACCACCCTGCCCCTTTTGGACGGGGTAGTAAAATAGAAATATATAAAATCACATTTTATTCATTTCATTTTGCCAATTGTTGATAAAGGGGGCCCTGGAAACTTTTTTTTAATTTATTTTTTATAACACTCTTTTAACTTCTTCTTGGAGTTGTATTGCAATGTTTGCACCCCCGTTTCTTCTCGCCGTTGAAAATATGTACTGTGTCTCATAAGTTAGCCTGTTAAAAGTTTTTTACATTATCCAATGTTTTTTTTTTCACCCAAGTGTATTGTCATATGACTGGAGGTTTAAAATTCTTTCAAAAAAAATGCTTCTTGAAGATTTTTCTAACCAAGTTTATTTTTCATGTGTAAGAACTTTGGTGTGAAAATGTTTTTATCACCATGTCCATCTAAAATTCGGTCGCCAGTGTGTTTGTCATATAAATGATCAAATTTATTTTTCGTCGAAAAATGTTTTCCACATACTTTACATTTATGACTGTTCTTCCCTTGCATGTGTTGTCAATGTTTGAAAAAATATCGTTATTGAGGAAATGCTGAAAACATATTTTATTTAATGATTCATCTCGCCAATGTGTTTGTCATATGTGTGATCAATTTACCTTCGTGAAAAAATGTTTTTCACATTTTTTTACATTTATTTGTGTTTTTTCTCGTCAGTATGTTTTTTGTTACAAATTACTTCTATTAAAAAAAGTTTCATCAAATATTTTACATATATTATAATTCTTGCCAGTGTTATTGTCAATTTGCGTGATCGAATTATTTGATGAAAAAGCTCTATTTCATGTCACATCTATGTTTTTTCTCACCAGATGTATTGTCATATGCTGATAAAAAACTTTGTTGAGAAAAGCTTTATCACAAATTTTATAAAATGTTCTTCTTGCCAGTATAAATTGGGTATATGCGAGAAAAAAATTAATTCGTAAAAAAAGTTTTATCACATTTTTTTACACATATTATTCTTCTCGCCATTTGTGTATTGTCCAATTCCTATCAAAGAACTTCGTTGAAGAAATTTTTACCCAAAATTTTACATACATATTCTTAGTCTCACCGGTATGTTTTGAAATAGAAAAGACCAAATTGTTTGAAAAGGGAAAAATGTTTTTTTCACACACTTGAAACTTTTTCACAACTCTTTTACCAGTATGTTTGGTCGTTTTTTTTTTAGAGAATAACTGTTTAATGCTTTACCACAAAAATTACATAAATGCCTATTGTCGCCAGTGTTTTTTTGCATATGTTAATTAAATGACTTTTTTGAGAAAATGCTTTAACACATATTTCACTTGATATTTTTTTCTCGCCAGTTGTTTCCCCTCATATGTTTGTTAAAATTATTTCCGATGAAAAAGCTTTCCCCACATATGTTACTATATGATTTTTCTCTCCATAGCATTGCCAAAATTTTATAAGTTTAAATGCCGTTTTAAAATGCTTTATCAAAAATTCTACATACATGATTCTTCTCACCATTTATAAAATTGTCATATGTGTTTTCAGAGAACTTCGTCGAGTTAAGTTTTTTCACAAAAAAAACATGTATGGTCATTTTGGGTTGACTGTCAGTTTCAGTTTTTTATTTCCTTGCTGGAAGTAAAACCGGGAAAATTAAAAAAAATCCATCACATATTTCACCTACTTATTTCACTTACTTATTTCACCTTATATTTACATATCTTATCATTTTTTTAAATTTCCCACAAACACCCAGGGTCTTAAGGTTTGCTTTTTTTTTGTACAATGTACTGATATTGGGAAATTTATCTTACTAAGTAAAAAGTATTTGGAAATGTTGAGGTCAATGACTTCAAACCATTGCCCCTTACCCCCTTGGGTTCAAACCCAAAAAGGGGCTTTGGGGTTCTTTCATGGAGGAAACTATCCGCTAGCTTTTCAGAACGTCGGTTTTTTCTACTCAGGTACCCATTTTATCCTGAAATAATGTACGGGGAATCACCGAGGGCTTCCTCCACCAAAAAAAAGCGGAACGCGCGTATGACCTATATTGTGTCGATGTACGTAAAACCCCCCAAAAAACAATAAATAAATGTATACATGTCATGCGATGACTATTCAGTTTTTTTAGTAACCCCACCCAGAGCATGCCCATTGATTGGCTCATTTTTGCTGGGGTTTACTTATTGTGACAGCAGAGAAAGTGAAAGCGACAGAAAAATGTCAAAATTAAGAGGCATGGAAAAGATACCTTGTTTTAGAATTTACGATCACAAGCCCTGACACTGAGAGTCATTTCTTTAAAGAAGATGACTTGTGGAAATATATCTTTTAGCAAAATTGAAATGAAAAGTCAACAATTAATTGCTGTTGAAATAGTTCATTTTAAAAAAAGAAATTACATAAACGAAAATCGAGATTAATTATCATTTTTAGAAAAAAATATGCAAAGCAGGTGATAATGACATTTTTAGTGGTTCAAATATACCTGATTATATCCTTTATCCGATTTGCCTTAAAGATGCAAACAGAAAAAAATTAAGTCAAATAAATAGATTTTAAATAATTAAAGTTTTTTTTTTAAAAATCTTGAGAAGTTAAGAATGGGTTTTTGGAAAAGATATAACACACATTTTTAGCCACTTCTTTGTAATACGTGTTATATTTTTTAATAATTACAACGTCACCCAATGTAGGTGCGAACAATTTTTCTCTTCTCAAAATCCATAAACATTGATAGGTGTAAAATTTAAAAGTTACATAAATTAACATTTTAATAACGGTAACTGATTAACTGTATCATGATATTTAAACCGTCCCGGTTGAATGAAAAAGCGTTTGACACTTGTCGCCTGACCAATCCAAGTTATTTTAAAAGGAAAGTGTACAAGTCGAAATTGTGTAATTTATGTAATACAGGGGTAATAAAATTTTATCTTTAACACTGTGCTGTTTTCAATTTAAAGTTACTGATGGAAAAGTCATCTAATAATACCTTAAGCAAAGACATGTGGTGTGCCCGTATTTTAGACCAGTTGAATTATTAGCTTTGTCCCACACATTTTCCGTAGATCTGTTAACAATAAATTCACGTTTTCAGTACTTCGCCTTAAGTCATCCCAAGAAGTTAGATGTTTTTTGGATTGATTAACATAAAGTGCATCTATTAAAGCCTTAAACATTGTTTAACTACAGGAATCGTTTATTGGGTTTTTTGCCCTATGCAGAATGCGATGTGCAAAATGCAATATTTGTTGGCTTTTGGAAAATTGTATTGAAAAGGTTCTATACTTATACAAACACAACATAAACAAATATAAGGATGTTATAAAGATGAAAACACTGATTCATTAATATGAATTTCCCCTTCAGAGATGAAAAAGACAAAACTTGAAAAATACAAAAAAATTGCAAAAAGGACAAAAATGTTTATTGCAAATGATATAAGCCACAAATGATATTAAATTTATGTAAAAAATAAACCAAACTTCTGTAAATCTACATTTTTTTCGATGTTATTGTTGATACGGGCCGGTCTAAAAACGCAGACGCTTATGCAGACAATATAGAATAATAGTAAAACGCAGACCAATATAGATATAGAAGATGTGAATTAGACTCTAACAGCTTGTCACCACTTTTTTTTTTCAGATTAACTTTTTAAAATAAGAGATTTATGAAGAATTATTATTTGATATAAATCAATAACTTTTAAATTAGAGATTAGAAACTGTTTTTTATTTTAAATGTTTTAATTAGTTATCATAATATCAACAATAAATAAATAAATAGTGATATAAGAAAAGGTTTTTTTATTTATGTTAGATTTTAATTAATGATTAATGTGAAATAAAATATTTAATACTAGCTGCTTTGCATAATTTGTAACATAAAAGAAATGTGGACAAGAAAAGTAATTAATGGCTAATGCTTTTTGGGCTGTCTTCTACTATACTGTACTTTATATCTATATTGTCTCACTCAATGCGTTTTTTACTATATGTTTCATATTGTCGCATTTATCAAAGTTGTACTATATATCTATAGCTGTCTGCATTTTTACTATACAATGTAAATATCTATATTGTCTGCGTTTTATTTATATGTTTCATATTGTATGCATTTTATCAAAAGTTGTACTATAATAGCTATAGTGTCTGCAATTTTACAAAGTGAATTTAATCTTAAACAAATATGTTCTCTTTTATATCTATAGTGTCTGCATTTTAGCTATATCTTTCATATTGTCTGCATTTACTATATATCTATATTGTCTGCGTTTTACTATATTGCTACATATTGTCTGCATTTATCAAAAGTTGTACTATATATCCAAAGTGTCTGCATTTTACAAAATGAATTTTATCTTAAACAAATATGTTCTCTATTATATCTATAGTGTCTGCATTTTACTATATGTTTCATATTGTCTGCGTTTTACTATATATCCTTTATTGTCTGAATAAGCGTCTGCGTTTTAGCCTGTTCCTGTTGATACAATGATATTTCATTTATTTTTTTTTACAAAAAATAATTGATTTATTTCATATTAAACCAAAAAGGCCAAAAACAAAATACCCCAGAGCTTCTACAAACGGCGTTTAGCTAGGTTTTTGAATTCATGAATAATGTTTATACTCTCACAGAAAAATAATATGTTTCTATCAAATGAAACTAAACCTATAAATTTTTACCTATTATTTCTATGAGTAAAAACTGTTAAACGAAATTTTTTGTGCAAGGCAATAATCTGTTTCATAAATCGGTGATCGTATCACGCTTATATCCCGGGACCCCCCCCCCCCCCCACACACACACACAAACTGTACCGTTACAATCTAATGTATCGGATCTTCAAATTCAATATGTTATTTTCTTCAAAGGCTTGTAGACCTTTCAAATGAAACTAAATCTATAAATATGAAACGTTCTTTTACCTGATATTATTATTAGAACCAAGGATCCGTGTTAGATTCAACGAACGTCGATGTCTACTTCGTTGATTGTGTCGAGAAACCCCGTTGAAGTTGAACTGTTTTACGATAATTTAGTGCAGGGTCAATGACGATCATTTACCAAAGGGGAGTAACTGTGCAAGAATTTAGAGGTCACGTACCATGAAGTATAAATAAATAGAGGATATTCAAGTTTTGTCTATAAATACATGATTTATTTTTATCGAGTGGAATGAAAATAAATATTTCATGAGTGGCGGTAGCCACGAGTGAAATATGGTAATTTTCATGCCACAAGATGAAAATAAATCATGTATTTATATACAAAACTTGAATTTTCTGTTTATTATATACATTTTTCTCTTTTTTGACATTAAAATTTGAAAGACTTTCCCTTAAATTTTGTGTACTGGCAGAATTTTAAAAAAAGTAGTCCGGCAAGACACCAGTGAAAATACGGAAAATATGTTTCACTGCAGTGAAAAATAAATTTTTACAGTGAAAATACGGAAAATGAAAATACGCATTTTATTTCATCAATATTTCTCAATATTTCATTTGTAAGTATATAATAAATGTATCTTTTTGGAGGTTTGGATTTTATTTCGGGTATGTGATAAAATGTTATATTATACTCATGTATGTTCAAAACTGACTTCACTTGTAGAATAACAAATAGTTTGGATGAAATTGCACCAGTAGTTTATGAGAAGTAGTCCGGACAAGTTTTGTGACGGACGGACAGACAGATGAAGGAGAAGTGATCCCTATATGTCGCCACTACTCCGTAGAGGCGACACTAAAACGTCATTTTTCCATTTTTAGTTAGATAGGAAAAATGACGGTTTTAGAATACTTCAACGTTAAAAAAATCGTTACATTCAATAGAATTTGAGCTCAAGTATAAACCTCTCAAAAAGGGTTTTTTAATCCCGAAACCAAGTGGCCTATGATATAAGTGTGAGTAAAGCATGTTGTATGAGAAACACAGGAATGACAAACATAGTTTATTCATTTTTGGACGATATATTTACCATACACTAAAATCAATATTAAGTGTAAAAACAAAGTATTATCTGCAGGACCAGATCTAAAGTTCACTTCATATTAGTTAAAACATTTTCACGATATCACGTGTTACCAATATGAACATTTACCAACTATCGTTTGAACATGATAGCAATGGCACAAATCAGTCGCTGTGTATTATAGAGTACATGTATTATAAAACAAGTAGCCGGGATATTATCTAAGCTCCGTCTATATTTCATTTCCAAATTGACACATGTTACAATCGTTTTTATGAACTGACTCACGGATTTATATTACATCATATAGTTATATAAATCCGTGACTGACTGTAATCATTGAAGAGCAGATCTCGACTTTCTTGGAGAATCCTGTGAAAAATTGACCACGAAAAGTAAACTTAAAGTTCTGCCTATTCTTTTAGGCAGCATACCTTAAGTAAAAAGGTTTTTATATTTAAATGATAAAATCATCTTATCAGTATTGTCAGAGGTTTGATAATTAAGATGAATTTGTTAAGAAAACGCTAAAACACTGCAATTAAACTTCTGTTTCTCATCGCCAGTGTGCATTGTCACTGGGACATAAGATTATGTCCCAGATTGTCATAAGTGTGATAAAATGAATTTCTTGAGAAAACATTTAATCATCCTCTTCAAACTTACGTTTCATATCGCCAGAGGGTATTTTCATATGAAGGTTCAATGCACTTTGGTGAGAAAATGTTTTTTTCACACACTTGAAACTTTTTCACAACTCTTTTCTACAGTATGTATTGCAATATGTGTTATCAGAGAATATCGGTTCGAAAATGCTTTATCACAAAAATTGCATAAATGCTTATTCTCGCCAGTGTGGAATTGTAGGACAAAAGCCCTCCCTTACAAAAGCCCTCCCGTCCTAAAATGACATGGCGGACAAAAGCCCTCCCGTTAAAATTACAGGGCGGACAAAAGCCCTCCCATAAAATGACAGGGCGGACAAAAGCCCTCCCGCAGCAAACACATATATGTACATGTGCGTTGAATAGTTTGTATTTTCTTTTCAATGCACTCAACATATTAAAATTGTAATCATGAATATTATTGTTTTCCATTGGCTTAAGCATGTTTGTATAATCTTGAGCACATTCCTGACGGGCATCGGAATAATAATGCTAAAGTCTGTTAATACATATTTATTCACGTAAATATTATGTGCAGTTAAGATTAATAGAGTAATAAATGATGAAAAGAAGTTTAATTTAACTAAATTTTTTAACTATAACAAAGACATTTACAACGTGCCTTGTAATGAGTCAATTACCTTGTTAAACATTTCAGAAAAGTATATTCAGAATGAAAGGTGGTTCTAGCTCATACACATACTTAGGCCAATTGAAAACAACAACAACAAATTAATATTTTAAAGCTTTAAATTGTTGAGTGCATTGGAAAAATAACACAGGTATTTAACATACATATATTTTTTGTTATGGGAGGGCTTTTGTCCACCCAGTCATTTCCACAGGAGGGCTTTTGTCCGCCCAGTCATTTCCACAGGAGGGCTTTTGTCCGCCCTGTCATTTTCACGGGAGGGCTTTTTGTCCGCATTGTCATTTTTGGACGGCAGCTAGAGCTTTTGTCCGGGAGGGCTTTTGTCCGTTTCCCATAAAATTGTCATATGTCTAATTAAATGACTTTTTTGAGAAAATGCTTTAACACATATTTAACATTTATGATTTTTCTCGCCAGTATGTGTTGTCTTATGCCTGATCAAATGACATCGTTGAGAAAATGTTTTGTCACATATTCCATATTTATGATTATTCTCGCCAGTGTGTATTGTCATATGCGTTATCAAATTACTTCGATGAGAAAATGCTTTATCACATATTTTACATTAATGATTCTTCTCACCAGTATGTGTTGTCTTATGCCTGATCAAATGACATCGTTGAGAAAATGTTTTGTCACATATTCCACATTTAAGATTCTTCTCGCCAGTGTGTATTGTCATATGTGTGATCAAATTACTTCGATAAGAAAATGTTTTATCACATAATTTACATTTACATGTATGTATTTTCTGGCAAGTTTTGTGACGGACGGACAGACAGACAGACATATAGACGACGGAGAAGTGATCCCTATATGTCGCCACTTTTAACTCCATAGAGGCGACACAAAAATGTCATTTTTCCATTTTTAGTTAGATAGGGAAAATGACGGTTTTAGAATACTTCAACGTCAAAAAATGGTTATATTCAATTTGAGTTCTATAGACTTCTCAAAAAGGGTTTTAAAAACTTTTTAATCCCGAAACCAAGTGGCCTATGATATAAGTGTGAGTAAAGCATGTTGTATGAGAAACACAGGAATGACAAACACAGTTTATTCATTTTTGGACAATATATTTACCATAAACTAAAATTAATATAAAATGTAAAAACAAAATATTATCTGCATGACCAGATCTAAAGTTCACTTCATATTAGTTAAAACATTTCCACGATATCACGTGTTACTTAGAGGAACATTTACCAGCTATTTGTAATGAACTCTGTCAGAAAATGTCCTTTTCCAATCTCACTCGTTCTATTTTTCATTTATATTTGGCATTAAACACAGGCACTCTTTTATGCGGATGTACTTTATGATTGGGGCCAACGAAAGGCAAATAACTGTGGGCTGATTCCTATTTAAATACTTTGGTCTTGGATGGTTTTAACATGAATAGCAATGGCACAAATCAGTCGCTGTCGTTTATAGAGTCCATGTATTATAAAACAAGTAGCCGGGATATTATCTAAGCTCCATCAATATTTCATTTCCACATGTTACAATCGTTTTTATGAACTGACTGTAATCATTGAAGAGCAGACTTTCTTGGAGAACTCTGTGAAAAATTAACTTACGAAAAGTAAACTTAAAGTTCTGCCCATTCTTTTATGCAGCATACCTTAAGAAAAAAAGGTTTTTATATTTTTAAATTTAATAAAATCATCTTATCAGTATTGTCAGAAGTGTGATAAGATGAATTTGTTAAGAAAACGCTTAAACACACTTCAAACTTCTGTTTCTCATCACCAGTGTGTATTGTCATAAGTGTGATAAAATGAATTTCTTGAGAAAACGTTTTATCACACTCTTCAAACTTACGTTTCATATCTTCATATCGTCATAGGGTATTTTCATATGAAGGTTCAATGCACTTTGGTGAGAAAATGTTTTTTCACACACTTGAAACTTTTTCACAACTCTTTTCTACAGTATGTATTGCCATATGTGTTTTCAGAGAATACCGGTTAAAAAATGCTTTATCACAAAAATTGCATAAATGCTAATTCTCTCCAGTGTGTATTGTCATATGTCTAATTAAATTAATTTTTTGAGAAAATGCTTTAACACATATTTTACATTTATGATTTTTCTCGCCAGTATGTATTTTCATATGCGTTATTAAATTACTTAGATGAGAAAATGCTTTATCACATGTTTTACATTTATGATTCTTCTCACCAGTGTGTATTGTCATATGCGTAATCAAATGACATCGTTGAGAAAATGTTCTGTCACATATTCCACATTTATGATTCTTATCGCCAGTATGTATTGTCATATGTCTAATCAAACTACTTTGATAAGAAAATGCTTTAACACATATTTTACATTTATGATTTTTCTCGCCAGTATGTATTTTCATATGCGTTATCAAATTACTTCGTTGAGAAAATGTTATGTCACATATTCCACACTTATGATTTTTCTCGCCAGTATGTATTGTCATATGCTTGTTCAAAGAAGCTCGTTGAGAAAATGATTTATCACATATGTTACATATATGATTCTTCTCGCCAGTATGTGTTGACATATGTATTGTAAGATTTTGTTGTTGAGAAAATGCTTTATCACAAATTTTACATACATGATTCTTCTCGCCAGTATGAATTGTCATATGTGTTTTCAGGTAACTTTGTCGAGTTAATGTTTTATCACAAATTTTACATACATGATCTTTCTTGCCAGTATGAATTGTCATATGTCTTTTCAAATTACTTCGTTGAGAAAATGCTTTATCACAAATTTTACATACATGATTCTTCTCACCAGTATGAATTGTCATATGTGCTTTCAGGGATCTTTGTTGAGAAAATGCTTTATCACAAATTTTACATACATGATTCTTCTCGCCAGTATGTATTGTCATATGTGTTTTCAGGGAACTTTGTTGAGTAAATGTTTTATCACATATATAACATCTATGGGTCATTTTACATAGGCTGAGCATCTTATTTCTTTGAACACCACTTTTTTGCAAATCAGGTGATATTAACTTCTCACAAAATGTGTCTTTACTGTCCATCATGTCAGCTTTTATTTCCTTGCTGAAAGTTAGACCTGGAATTAAAGAAATCATCACATAATTCACTTGTAAAATTCACCTTATATTAACAAATTTTAACATTTTATATTTCTTCAGACACACAGAGTATTAAAGTTGCTTTAATTGTACAATGTACAGGTATGAGGATATTCATCTTACTAAGAAATGCATATGGATTTGTTAATTTAAATCGTTAGAGTAATTAAATAATAAACAAACATGCTAATTTAAAACTTTTTGCTGATGTTTCAATTTATAGCTTTCTCAAAACTGGGCATCACCCTAAGCACGCAACTCCTTCATAAAAGAAGCCATAATTTAGTCCTCAAAAAAAAAGCAACTTATTTTATTTACATGTAAGGAGAGGTGGACAATAGCCCTCTCGGGCAAAAGCCCTCCTGTCTAAAATCACAAGGCGGACAAAAGCTCTCCCTTGAAAATAACAGGGCGGACAAAACCACTCCTGCAGCAATAATATATATGTATGTTGAATAATTTTATATTTTCTATCAATGCACTAAACATATTAAAATTGTAATCATGAAATTTTTAGTTTTCCATTGGCATAAGTGTGATTGTATAAGCTTGAGCTAGCATATTCCTCAGGAGACGGCCCACTGTCGAATTTTCGTACTATATATCCTATAGCAAATCCATTACATTTAAGGCTAAATTCTGGACAAAGCAAATCCAGTACCCCTTGACCCCAAAATCAATAGGGGTCATCTGCTGGTCATGACCAATCACCATTCAAAGCTTAAAGTTCCTAGGCCTAAGGGTTCTTAAGTTATTGATCGGAAACCGTTTTTACCTACAAGGTCAATGTGACCTTGACCTTTGACCCCTTGACCCTAAAATCAATAGGGGTCATCTACTGATCATGACCAATCACCATATCAAGTTTGAAGTCCCTAGGACTAAGGGTTCTTTAGTTATTGATCGGAAACCGTTTTTACCTACAAGGTCAATGTGACCTTGACCCCAAAATCATTTTGTCCCTTTCCCACATGTTAGATGAATGTTTGCTCAATATAGGAGAAGATCTGTTGCATGCTTGAAAATGGTGTCAAGCATTTTAAGAATAAACTGTTTTCTTGAGATGACCTCATTTTAGCTATTAGAAATAAGTTCTAATTCCATGCGTAGTCATAAGAAAATGTCATTCCTGTCCATTATAAGTATAATATTGAATCCAGGAACATGAAATATGCATTGTCTGTGACATAACTGAGAGGAATATCTGGCTCTCTGAGTACAATTAAATGGTCAATAAATTCCCTCAGGTCAAATTGTTAAGTCTGCACAACTTGTAGGTGTGCAAGGGTATTATATTATATAGCAAAATAGTTCAGACATTTAAATTGCACATAAAAGTTAAGTAAGAGTTTGCAGAGGATTTTTAAGTGCTAATCAAACAGTCTAATTCTATATGCTCGCTTTAAAACAACACAAGTATGACGCCTTTAATTATTGAATATTGCATTCTTAGATAAAACTAGAAATGTGTCCATAGGACACGGGTGCCCCCACCGCGACACTGTTCTGTCAATCTTTTTACTAAGTCAAGGGAAATAACTCTACAAATACTGGATAAATCCACAAGCGAAACCCCAGGTGCAAATCTAAAATATGCTGAGCAACCTACCCATAAGGTTTATTGACTATGTCAAATCCTTTTTGAGAAACTTGCGACACAAGTTGAAAATTGCAAAAATTTTCTAAGTGAAGGGCAATAACTTTTAAAATACTAAATAAATCCAGACGAAAAAACCTGGTGCACAACTGCACATGCTGATCAATATTCCTGTACAGTTACATGACTCTAGGTCAAATACTTTTTGAGTTACGTGCAACACATCTTGAAAATTGCAAAATTCTACTAAGTGAAGGGCAATAACTCTGAAAATACTTAAAATATCCAGACGAAAATACCCAGTGCACAACTACACATGCTGATCAACATTCCTGTAAAGTTTCATGACTCTAAATCAAATACTTTTTGAGTTACATGCCACACATGTTGAAAATTGCAAAAATTTTACTAAGTCAAGGGCAATAACTCTGAAAATACTAAAAATATCCAGACGAAAATACCCAGGTGCACAACAACACATGCTGATCAACATTCCTGTAAAGTTTCATGACTCTAGGTCAAATACTTTTTGAGTAACATGCGACACAAGTTGAAAATTGCAAAATTTTACTAAGTCAAGGGCAATAACTCTGAAAATACTAAAAATATCCACAAAAAAATACCCAGGTGCACAACTACACATGCTGATCAACATTCCTGTAAAGTTTCATGACTCTAGGTCAAATACTTTTTGAGTTACGTGCGACTAAAAAGTGAACGGACGGACGGACGGAAGGACGGACGGACAAGGGTAAATCTAAATGCCCGCCACTAACGTTGGGGCACAAAAATTACTCCAAGTTAAATATCGAAATAGAAATGTTCCTATCTGAAACATGATTTAAGTATCATTCAAGAAGAAAGGCCAAATACTTAGTGTTAATATAATTGCAACTGATAGGAATATTCGTCTTTCGGGTATCATACATTTGTAAGGCATCTTATGGCTGGAACTCGACATTGTCTTGTTCACACTTTATTTAGTTACCATGGGGCTAATTGCAAAATATCCAAGTTTGTTCCAAACTCAGTGTAAGATATTTGTGGTGCACTACCTGTTTAAACACTAAAAACTCCTGTCTCGTATGCAAGGAAAATTTATCTTAACCACATTTCAAAAAGCAAACAAATCAAAGGTTTATAAAAATCTTTAAAAATGATTTTAAAAAATGACCAAGTTAAGAAAAAATGACAAAGTTAAGAAAAATATAATCAAAATTTAATCAATTGATGGTCAAGGTCATTTTTTAGGTCACTGTCAGAGCTGCATTACTGGTACTGGTACTGGTACTGCAGTATGTACTGCAGCGATTTTGCAAGTACTGGTACTGATACTGAATTACTCTTACAAAATTTTGCTACTACTGGTACTGGTACTGTATTACTGTCTTAAAAAGTGGTACTAGGTACTAGGCAGTACTTTTGGTTTCGATAAAAATAGCATCAATTTTTCTCAAAAAATAAAGCTGTAAATTACATTATTTTATTTTTGTGAAAAAGTAAGTTATCAAATCTATAGATAATTTGCTGCATGTTAACATAGTATTCATCATAAAAAAAGCACCAAAGACTTTAAGTAAAAATTAAATTGAGATAAACAGACTCAATAACTATTTACCCTAAAATATCCTTATTAAAATCTGTTATTACTTTGTATTTAATAGTAAAAGAGCAAAATAATCACTAATTAATTGCTTCTGTTCTAAATAATCCTATTTCAAGTGATATTGTTAGCACCATAAAAAATTGTTATTTACTTTGGTATAAATTGAACAGAGGTGTGAAGGTGTGAAAGGCAACAAAAGACTGTTGTGTTTTAAATGAAAGATGATTGCATTGTATTACAGTTGACTGGTTACTAAACCATCAAATATGACATGAATATATGTTGTAAATATTGTTTGCAAAAACTATAAAGTTGCAAAAATGTTATGTTAACTTTAAAGTAAATTATGATTTTATTTCTTTGCTGAATAATATTTGCAATTATTTGTTTGACACTGTGTATTTATTCAAATGTTGATGAATATATAAAAGTAATGGTACTGCTACTTAATTACTTCACCAAAAAAAGAACTGGTACTGCAGTACCGAGCTAAAATCTAGTACTGGTACTGGTAATGGTACTGCATAATTTGCCAAGTACTGGTACTGGTACTTAAGTATTACACCCTTAGTACTGATGCAGCTCTGGTCACTGTCATATCTAAAATATTCAGGGGCGGATACAGAACATGGTTTCTTGGCGGGGGGGGGGGGGGGGGGGGGGGGCGGTTGGGGGGCTGACATATAGGTGGACACTTTTGACAAAATAATGCAACAGGCGAAAATTGTGCATGTTTGAAGATAGGGCCAATATCTTGTTCATGTGACAAAAATTATAATTAATGTGTTTTATAGCTCATCTTATGAGTGGCAATGTACTTTCGCCTAAATATGTGTAAACTAATTTTCAGTAAATATTTAGATGATATGAAATTAAGAAAATATATGTAATTGGGGTGGGCCTGGGAGGGGTGTCCCCTAGCTGCCATAGACTGAGAAATTTTTGAAATATTAGGTTAACAAGAGCCACCGCCGGGCGGGGGCAACGCTCGACTTTATACTTTTTCTAAACGCAAACATAGAAAGGTTTGAACATATCTTAACGTTTCCTTTTTATAAATTTAGTTGGTCTGTCTTGTCACATTAGTTTTGTTTATCTATGTTGTATATATATATGAACATAAACACACAATTCTATAAATAGAAACATTCGTCAATTTCCATCAATAGAAACATTAGGCAATTTCCATCAATAGAAACATTCGTCAATTTCCATCAATAGAAACATTAGGCAATTTCCATCAATAGAAACATTAGGCAATTTCCATCAATAGAAACATTAGGCAATTTCCATCAATAGAAACATTAGGCAATTTCCATCAATAGAAACATTATGCAATTTCCATCAATAGAAACATTAGGCAATTTCCATCAATAGAAACATTAGGCAATTTCCATCAATAGAAACATTAGGCAATTTCCATCAATAGAAACATTAGGCAATTTCCATCAATAGAAACATTAGGCAATTTCCATCAATAGAAACATTAGGCAATTTCCATCAATAAAAACATTACGCAATTTCCATCAATAAAAACATTATGCAATTTCCATCAATAGAAACATTACGCAATTTCCATCAATAGAAACATTACGCAATTTCTGTTGTTGTTGTTGTTATTGTTGTTGTTGATGAGGATGATGATGATGGTGATGATGATGATATATATATATATATATATACGCACACACACACACACACCAATAAATATATAATTTTGGTCATTTAATGCTCAAATCTGAGAAAATTCAGTAATTTAACCTTCAAGGTCAAAGTCATTAAAGAGCCCTAGCAAATTTGGGTTTGATAAACAACAAGGTCTGGTCCTTAAGAATGTTCTGTTATAATATGAAGTTGATCCCTTCAATAATAGCAAAGTTACAGTCAGTTACCGCCAAAACAATGAAAATTTCAATAATTTGACCTTCAAAGACAATGTCATTAATGAGTGAAGGTCAAGGTCTTTCGGTATATTTTTAACAGTTATCTTTGAAGATTATTATGTTCAAGTTTCAAGACAATCCATTCAAAAATAACAAAGTTACAGCCAATAATAGCCAAAAAAATGAATATTTCAATAATTTGACCTTCAAAGTCAAGGTCATTTATGAGTGAAGGTCAAGGTCTGTCTAGTTATTTTTAAGGGATATCCCTGAAGATAACTATGTTCAAGTTTGAAGACAATCCATTGAAAAATAACAAAGTTACAGCCAATAATAGCCAAAAAAATGAAAATTTCAAAAATTTGACCTTCAAAGTCAAGGTCATTTATGAGTGAAGGTCAAGATCTGGCTGGGATTTTTTTTAAGGGATATCCTTGAAGATTGTCATGTTCAAGTTTGAAGACAATCCATTCAAAAATAACAAAGTTACAGCCAATAACAGCATGAACAAGCAAAAATTGGACTTTTAACCTTGAAGGTCAAGGTCATTCATGGATGAAGGTCAAGGTTAGTGTGGTCTACTGAAAGGTCTTGTCCCAAGGGTTGTTGTGGCCAAGTACGAAGACAATACACCAAGAAATAAAAAAGTTATGATCCAGGTACAAGTTTGCGGACGGGAACGGCAACGCCAATGGCAACGGCAACGCCGACCCGACTATAACAATACCTCTACTTTTTTTTCAAAAAAAAAAAAATCAAGCTAAAAATTGTGTTATTTCCTTGACTTTCTAGTGCTTTTTAAGATACATTTTTGATGGGTTTGCAGGGTATTTCAAATAGAATTCCTGTGGTGTTTATTATTAAGCATTGACAAAATAACAGCACACTAACCAATGTTTGCGCGACTGTTGATAAAAATAATTTATAATCAATTGATCAATGTACTCATCTAAATAATAGACAATTTTACAAAGTAAAGTGATATTAAAGTACTGTCTTTCAAGTGTACAAAAAATAATTTCAAACACATACATAAATGTATATTCAACAAGCATTTGATAGTATTGCGGGCAATACAGTAGTCCCCTAACGGTCCCTCAAAAAGTTCTTTAATTGTCATACACTCCTGTGTATTGCCATTTATAATGAATTTGAGGATGAAGTCTGTATTTGAAAATATCGACCACAAAACATAATAAAATAAGTTTGTTTATATCACAGTAATGTGTTAAGTTTCCATGCTTAGTAAGGAAATTATGTTTATACAACCTTGTCATATTATTACGATGTGGGATTTTAAAGTAAATCCTATAAGGAATGAAGAAGTTGGAGGGAAAATACCAGTTTCTCGAAAAAAATCTAAGTTCAAGGGGGACATAATTCTGGAAATAGTCTTGCTAGAGTATTTAACCTTCTCAAAAATGTCGAGTGATAATAAGAAACATATATATGAAGTTTGAAGTAGATACATTAGGAAATAAAGAAGTTATTTAAAAAAGACAACATTTTTTCCCCTAAAAAATCTAAGTTCAAGGGAGGTAATATTAAAAATTTTTGTGCTAGAGTTATAAACCTTGTCACATATGATGTGGTTGATGACCAGGAACTTATATTTAAAGTTTGAAGTAAACACCTTAAGAAATAAAGAACATATAGTGAAAAAGCTGAAAAATTTAAATCAGAAATCTTGAAATTCAGGCTATTTGTTGCCATAGCAACCAGAATTTTCAACATAGGAAGAAAATAAAAAGATGTGCATAATCTCCAGACTGCCATCTACCCATATTTCAAGTTTCATAAAAATATTTTCAGTACTTTTTGAGTTATCACTGGATCCAGTTTATGTGTTAAATTTGCCATATTTTCAGACTATTTGTTGCCATAGCAACCAGAATTTTCAACATAGGAAGAAAAAAAAAAGACGTGCATAATCTCCATACTGCCATCTATCCATATATCAAGTTTCATAAAAATATTTTCAGTACTTTTTGCGTTATCGCGGGATCCAGTTTTGTGGACGGACGGACTGACGGACTGACAGACTGACAGACAGACAGACGGACAGACAGACGGACGGACAGACAGACAGACGGACAGACGGACGGAGGGTAAACCTAAAGTCCCCTCCGGTTAAACCGGTAGGGGACTAATAAAAAATTTCCATCAATGAATCCATTTTAGATACTAAAGAGGTCAGTACAATTTAAATTTCATTTAAAAAAAAAATGGAACTGCAATAAAAAAAAGTTATTAAAAGCAAATGACCAATTAGTTCATCAGAATAAAAATCTTAGAATTTATAAAACAATTCATTCAGTATAATCTTTATAAAACTGGTCACCTTTTTAATTTACAAATAATAATTTTCAATTTCTTAAATTATACGTCTTTCGCAAAGAAAATTGAAAAACAAAGATAGTAAAATATGGTGTACAATGGAAAGTAATGAAACCAATCAATAATGCAGTTTAAACATTGGAGTCATTCAAGCAAGTTGATAGATAAAGATCTCTGCCAAACCCACAGGCAGGAGATTAACAACTGGATGACTGCAAATAATGTTTTGATAAGGGAGTACACTACAGCCAATAAAGTTTGAAACTGACAAAATATTTTCAAGCCCAAAAAAGTATCTTTGGGCTAAGCTGGGGGCTGCAGCCCTGAAGCCCGTGCCTGAATCCGCCACTGAATATTCCACATGTTTGTTTGGTCACAAGTGTTGTTTTGTTTACACGTCATGAAACAAATCTATACATAAATAGCAAAATTATGACAACTTAACAAAAATTCAATACTTTGTCATAAAGATAAATTTCAATGTAAGTTTAACCTTTTAGAAGATCTTGTTCAAAAGGGTGTTTGTTCAAGTAAGAAAATAATCCATTGATAAATCATTAAGTTACAGCCAATTATACAACAATTAGTGAAAAAGAAAATAATTTGACCTTCGTGGTCAAGGTCATGCATGAGTCAAGGTCTATTTGAGTTTAATATACATGAAGGTACTGACCTAAAAGATGTTGTGTCTAATTTAGTAAATATGAAGTTAATAAATTGATAAATAACAAAGTTATAGCCAGTTAAAAAAAAAACAAGAATATTTTATTAAATTCTTATCAATGGACTTTGAAAATATTTCAAAAATCTAGCTAAACACCCTTTTGAGGTACGTTACAAATTAAGCTCCGGAGAATTACACCCAATGAAACAAAAATAATCTAAGTGGGATCATAATGAAACACGGATTTATTTTGTAATATAATTTCGTGAATGAACTTAAACCTTTAGAGATGAAAAAGACAAAAATTGAAAAATACAAAAATTGCAAAAAGACAAAAATGTTTATTGCCAATGATATAAGCCAAAAATGATATTAATTTATGTTAAATAAATATTTATTTTGTAATATTAATCCGTGAAATAAACAAACTTCTGTAAATCTACATTTTTTTTATGTAATTGTTGATACAATGATATTCAAATTATTTTTTACAAAAGAATAATTAATTTATTTCATATTAATCCTAATACTAGTAAATGTACTAAATGTATTCATGAGGGGCGCTTTCGTTCTGAGAATCATCTAAAACAATTAACATATGTGTAAAATATCAATTTATAATGTATGTTACGATTTTATGTTGTATTCCACAATTGATATTTTACACATATGTTTAACCTATTCCCTTATATAAGCGTGTTTCGACGGCTTTTTGCCCATCCCCCCTTTTTTGAGGCCTCAAACAGTGAAAAAATGCCCTATTTAGGCCCCAAACACTGTCTTTTGTTTGAGAAATGTTGTTAAAAAATGTGACCATTTTTTCGGCGCCGTCCCCTATCCAAATAATACATCAGGGGGTTGCCAGAAGGGGGATGTGCCCTCTTCTGTTTGGGGGGTTTGAAGGGGGGCAGATAATTGCATCAATTATCAATAATAGTATTAAATCTAATATTTTCCCAGATGATTTAAAAAGAGCTCGAGTTATACCTATTTTTCATCGGGGGATAAGAATGAAGCAAATAACTATCGACCGATATCAATTTTGTCAACTATATCCAAAGTATTTGAGAGCCATATTGCCAAACAAATACACTCATTCTTTGAAAAAACGAACATTATTCATAATAAACAATCAGGATTTCGTAAAAATCATTCATGTAATACTGCACTCATAAGTTTAATAGATACTTGGTTAAAAGATGTTGACAGTGGAAAAATTATCGGGACTGTATTCTTAGACTTAAAGAAAACCTTTGACTTGGTTGACCATGAAATACTTTTGCATAAACTTAAACTTTATCATTTTTCTGAAAATGCCGTTAAGTTTTTTAAGTCATATCTTTCTAACAGAATACAACTGGTTAAGATAGGTAATCTACAATCTCAGCCAATGAAAATATTTTCCGGTGTTCCACAAGGCTCAATATTAGGACCTTTATTATTTCTAATATACATAAATGACATAGCTTTTATTGGTAATGATATAAAAATTGATTTATACGCAGACGATTCTACTCTTTATGAGTCCGGAGAAAATATATCAAAAGTAGAAATAAAACTTCAAGATCATTGAAATAACATTGACAAATGGTGCAAAATAAATAATATGGCCTTAAATCCAGATAAATCAAAATGTATGGTAATAGGAACAAGACAAAAAGTAAATATTATGAGAAAATTAATTCTTAAGATAAATGAAATAGCTCTTGAAAATGTAACTGATCAAAAAGTCTTGGGTATTAGCATAGATAACAACTTAAAATGGCACTTGCAAATTGACAATGTTTGTAAAAAACTTAACAGAAAAATTGCCTTATTGAAAAAAATATCGTATTTTTTGCACTTTGATATGAAATTATTGTTTTACAATGCATATAATTATATTGCCCATTATGGACTATTGTTGTATTATATGGGGTAACTACATAAATAATGTTTGTAAGTTACAAAAAAAATTGCTAAAATCATTTTACAGCAACCTCAAAGATCTCCGTCAATAAATCTATTTGAAACTCTTAATTGGTTACCGTTCCTTGACAGATGTAAATACCACACGGCGGTGCTTGTTTTTAATACTTTAAATAACATGACACCGACTTATATGACAGAACTGATGACTTTATCCGACAACAAAATATATAACTTAAGATCTAGGTCACGAAAAGATATTGTATAATGGACAAGACCTAAAACAAATTATATTAAAGACACATTTTCTTATCATGGCATGAACATTTGGAACAATATACAGTAAAAACTCTGAAAACCAGACCCTCTGAAAACCGGAATCCTTTGAAAACCGGACGATTTGATAAGTCCCGTATTTTCTCTTTATAAGTTCATTGAAAAAAATCCTCTTAATACTGGAAGCTGTGAATTCCGAAAACCGGACGATTTTCTATGGCTACTAATGTTAAACATGCATAAAAAAAATCCTCTGAAAACCGGACAGCAATTTAAGTGTCAACTTTCTGTGTATTTTAATTTGGATTAAAACTTAATATCCCAACAGGTGACAATCTTCAATTACCTGCTTTATTGTTGCAGGTGTGAAAACACTTTTCAGTGTTTGTTAATTTCTTATTGGCAATTATTTTTTTAGCTCTTTCATCTTAATTGTGTCTGTCTCTGTATTATAAGTTAACATTTGTCCAAATATGTTGTTTTTTTATTGTATATATATAATGTTAAAGAAAGAAATGGGAAACTCATGTTAAATGATTCTTATTTTGCTTGCTTGAAATTTAATTCTTATGGTGTCATTATTAAATTTAGGTATTTCTTTTAGGCAAAAATAATAATAATAAACATCATTAATTACATATCTCAAAAGCCAATGGAAAAGTTAAATTTCAGGTGTGTTGCTTTAATTTCTAATTTTCTGAATTATATTTATGGATTTGCATAATAAAAGTACTCAAGATATTTATTGCAAAAAGATATTAACATATGACTGAGACAAAAGGTTTTAAAAGTAATCTAAAATTATTAAAACCAAGTCAGTGCTCAAATACATCGTTATTATCAATAAATATAGAAAACCTCTGAAAACCTGAATCCTCTGAAAACCGGACTTTTGGTCAAGTCCTGACAAAGTCCGGTTTTCGGAGTTTTTACTGTACCTTTAAATATTCGTAATGTTAATAACCTTAAATGTTTTAAAGAAAAATACAAAGCATATCTTGATGTTCATATGAAGGAATGAGTGAGTGAATGAATAAATGAATAAATATATGAACGAACGAATGAATGAACGAACGAATGATGCAATATACGTATATGTTTAAACAAATTGTTGAGTGTCTGTCGAAAGTATATGAGTTGTATTATTCTAAAAATTACATATTTATATACATTCATTTTTCTACCTATGCATGTCGGAAGACGGACAAAACCCCACCAGTTAAAACTCCACCACTCAAAATTTTATAGAGTGGACATAACCCCACCACTAAATTTTATAGAGTGGACAAAACCCCACCACTAAATTTTACAGAGTGGACAAAACCCCACCACTTCAGTTTTATAGAGTGGACAAAACCCCACACTTACCAATCATTGGGCAAGATTTGATGAATTAAAATATACCGTATATAATTATATATACATTTTTTTCACATTTTATTTTTTAATTTCAATATAACATGTGTGTAATATAAGAGTGAACAATTTTATTAACAATGCATGTACATCTTGCATGTGCAATATGCAAAAAAGGTGTTACAAACTGTACACAAAAAACTTAATCCAAATCCCTGAAGAACAAAACATGATAATTATAGCATATAACATTTATTTCAATAGCAATATAATACAATGAATGAGATTATACAAACAATTTACAAACTGTTAAATCAACATCAAAGAGTAGTCATTTATTTGAGACTGTGCCACATTTATGACCTTGAATTATCCATTATTATTAGTTTCTTCAAATTCATTTCTTCAATTTATTTATATAAAAAATAAACTACTTACTATTAATCAAGAATATAGCACATTTTCATCAATTAATGATTAAAAATAGCACATTTTGTATAGCACATTTCTAGTTTATTCAGTTGAGTCTATTTTCCTTCATTGTACTTAGTTTAAGCGGATACAGTGGCCGATAGCCTGAAGAAACTCAGGTACAGTCTTTTCCTTATTGATGAGTTGTCACACATTCTTTTGAGTTTCTGCTGATGCACAATTGTTTTGTTTTTTTTAACATGTTTACAAGTAAGTTTTGTCGACTATAAAACTGAAGTGGTGGGGTTTTGTCCACTCTGTAAAATTTAGTGCTGGGGTTTTGTCCACTCTATAAAATTTAGTGGTGGGGTTTTGTCCACTCTATACAATTTTGAGTGGTGGGGTTTTAACTGGTGGGGTTTTGTCCTACATTCATGCATGTCCTGTTGTTGTTGTTGTTTTCTATTTCAGAAGGCCACATTGGAAATAAGATATATATGATTGTTATTGTATGTTCTTAATGTGTAACCTTCTTTAAATAAAGATATTATTATTATATTATTATTATTATTATAGGCCAATAGCAAAAATACCCCAGAGCTACTACAAATAGCGTTTAGCTAGGTTTTCGAATTGATGAATAATAAATGTTTGTACTCTCGCAGAAAAAAAAAATATGTTTTTATTCAAAAGCTTCTATCAAATTAGCTTAAGGTCTTCAGCTTACCTGTTTACATTATATAATACATACATGGCGTGAACGATGAAGATAACCCTGTACAGCAAGTTCACCAATAATCGTGTCAGGAATCTGACACGCTCGTATTTATTCATCGAACATGCCATGAAGTAAAGTGAAGCATACCTTGATAAAACTTTATATAATCTGTTGATAAGCCAAAGATGGAGAAATAAAATTCGTATTACGAACATGTAACAGGGTCTTATTTTTAAGATCAGGTCTAAGGGACAATACTCTTGCTTAACTGTTGGATTGTATAATTTTGCAAAGGGAGACAAATCTGTCGGTCTTGTCTGATACCTTTCAAGGGAGATTACTCTATTGGTTTTAACTGATTTTATCGTATGTTTACATTGGTCAGTATTCTAAGAATTCAAATGATTGGTTCACGGATCGTTGGTTTTAAGCTGTTTTTATGTCATGTGATTTCTTGGTGGGAAAAAGTCATTGTGTCTTTGTTATGTTGTAAGGGGAGAGGTTAGAAAAGTTAGTGTTTGTGGTCAAGTTCTTTATTTCATAAGTTGGTATGTATTTATCCTGACTGCTGCTAAATGCTTTATTGTAAATATGTAGAATTGCATTATTGTGATTCTGTTGTATTTTGGTTCAGTCCATTGATTGTGAAATTTGTAAATAAGTATGAGTTTCAGAATGACATGTATCTATCAAATCACCTTTCATCTTTTATTCACTATTAATATTAAACCTTGCAGTTAACAGTCACTGGTGTGATAGTCAGAGCATAGGAACTCTGGAACAGGACCGCATATTGCGGCGCATAAATCCAAATCCGTACCAGCTTTACATTTAGTTTGTCCGACCTTTGAATATATTTTCATATTATGCGAGCGGGTGGTCTTTAATTATCTTATCTCAATTTAATATAATCTGCTAATTTAAAAATCAGTCAAATTAACGGTATATTGAAAAAAGAAAAGGAGTGACATCCACCATTTGCCGCAACGTTCGACACGAGTTATCCCCCTTCGGCTTCGCTTGATTACTATTTTTTTGTAGAACTTGTTCTCACCAACTAACCAATACCGGAAAGGATAGCTGCTGTTTACACGTTTTTGCCGTATATTGCACGTGGAAATGGATAAAACAGATTCTATAGCCACATGGTAATAAATTCTAAAGTATTATTATAAATGTTAAAATTTAGTTATTTTATTTATTTGAAAAGACTTTTTACGTGACTTTATCCACCTTATGATAAATGTGAACAAAATTGAAAAGTTAGATGAGAATATGAACGAAGTGGTCCATATGTGGACATGTACTTCATATCTGTCATAAAAAATGATTATAATAGCATTTGAAAATTTACATATTAATTAATATGCAATGATTTGGTTGGAGCAGAATTCATAGGATCTGAAACAAAGCTAGAAACACTAACAAATTTCATTTAGTGATCCATATGTGGACATGTGCTCCATATGTATAATGAAAAAAAATACAAGTTGAGAATTTACATTTAACTTTTTGAGTTATTACTTTGTGGTGGAAATTACAAGATTGCTTTTAGATATGACAGGATCTTAAAGTATATCTTGCATAGCGATCTTTTCATCACTTAGGCAACTGCTGACAAACAGCATCACAAACAACACAATGTGATCTCCTTGTCCATGACTTATTCCAAAGTAGTAATTGGATAGCAAGTCGGTTAATTTGTCTAAAATTGAAAACAGTGGAAAGGTCAATTGATATTTGAAGCAACAAAATCCAAATAAACTTTATAACAATAATATGGAGACCTTCAATATTGCACATCTTGTGTTAGAGCTCTCTTATTTCTTGCTTGTCAATGATCATGTCTATAGTTTGCAGTGTACTTATTACACATTTCATGCCAGTATCAGTCCTCTTTTATATCAGATAGAATTAATGGTAGCTACTGTTTACATTGGTGCTAGAAAAACATGTCGTACACCCCCATGTACGTAAGACAAGTAAGGTGTTTAAAATGATATCATTCCCATGCGCCTTTTATGAATAAATTGCCTTCTAAAGTGACATCATTGTTACTAATGAATAAACATATCAATTCACATGCCATTGTAAGAAAGAAGTGCTAAATGAAAATAATAGTTTTTGGAACCTCTTTTTGAAATATCCCTAATTTGTAATATGCAAGACAAAGATTTAAACCCTGCTGTCTACACAAAAGACTAGATTTCGGACAACTGTTTAGCAGAATTTGAGTCTGCAGAGCCTCATTACTGCCTTAAACAGTAACCCTCAAGCTAGATATTCTGGTCTTTACCAGGAGCGTTTTAAGATATAATAATATCTTACCTTAAAATATTGTATTACAATAATATATATGAACCACGTTTTTTTTTTCTAAGGCATGTTTTTCTAGCACCGGTGTAAACAACAGAGGCTGTAAGATCCTTATACAAATTTATTATTGTATTACAGACATATAATGATAGGAAATATATATTCTTTTTCCATTTTGATTTGGTTAAATGTAACTTAACCTATAGCTCTTCAGCGCTTCTTATGTAAAATTCTTCCAAGTATAATTTCCAATAACCGTAAATTATACCATACCCAGACTATGGTATAATTTTCAGTTTTGAAGATCGAAGGAGTAAGTGTTTCTGGGCGGAGCTATAGGTTAAAACAGATACACCATTGGTGCGTTGACGATTTCTGGGTTTGCGTAAATTATACCATAATCACGTGACCTTTCTTATGCAACCTCACTCGACTTCGTCTCGTGAGGTTAAGGCATAAGAAAGGTCACGTGATTATGGTATAATTTACACAAACCCAGAAATTGTCAACGCAGCAATGGTATATCTATTACTTAACTGTAAAGGACATATGACAAAATTTAAATTTTACCGGAGCGAGGTAAAGTGAGGTGCCTGTCCGGACACATATCAAACTGTCACCCAGGTTAGAACCACTGACATTCTGTAAGCTAGATATATCAAGGTTTCTAAAATGCCAAAACTGGATGTGAAACGCACAGGGGATTAGGATAAAGAACTTTGTGTAAACAACCTTTACCACTATGTCATAGAAGCCCCTGAACCTCATATGGATAACTCAATTACTCTTTAGCAAAATTTAACTTTTTCAGTGTACATTACAAGCTATAACTTGTTTTTATGAAAATTACAAAACCTGTATATTGTGTCTATCTATATAGTTAAAATGTTTGCTGTTCTGCCCCCATAGTTCAATGAAGAGGGCATTGAATTTGATTTCTACGGACTAATATTTTATTTCTTGTTGTTTTTTTGGTGGCACTTCCACAGTGACAGAATACATGTAGGTCATATGGAGACTTTTCAGTTTTAATGGTAGTGGAAGAACTTAGGGGTCCTTCTGTGAATCATTTAAAAAGGAGTACCTAAGTAAAACCATGGACATTCTTTAAAATAGCTCTGAAAGAATTCAAAGTCTCTGTCAGGATTTGAGCCAGGACTTACGTGAGGCGCAAATGGTTTAATCTTCAGAAAATGCAAATTCTCTGTGACAATTCATCTCAGACATTGACTGACACTCCCTGCTGTGGGATAAATAGCCAGGTGCAGAGAGATTAATAATTACTGATTACTTTAGCAGAAAAGCTTAAGTTTCGTGAACTGACTGCCAAGTCATGAATAGAAATGTGTTGAAATAATAAAAATAAAAAACAATGCAAACAATCTTTACATTTTTCTTAATGTCATCATTTTATATTAAGCAAAATGTGGACTTGATTATTACACCAAATGAATATATATGAAACTAAATACGGTAAAAACTTATGAACAAAAATGTCAGCTTTACCTACAGTATTTATAAAACATATGAGCCGTGTCACGACAAAACCAACATAATGGGTTTGCGACCAGCATGGATCCAGACCAGCATGCACATCCGCGCAGTCTGATCAGGATCCATGCTGTTCGCTATCAGTTTCTCTACTTGTTATAGGGTTTGTAAGCAAATAGCATGGATCATGATAAGACTGCGCCGATGCCCATGCTGGTCTGGATCCATGCTGGTCGCAAACCCATTATGTTGGTTTTGTCGTGACATGGCTCATATAATTGTTCTGCTTTTTTCTGTTTTATACATGTCACTTACTATTTACACCACACCATCACACTGTAAATTGGAATAAATATATCTGTTGTATGATTAACCTAAACATGCAAACAAATATTGTAAAAAATAATACAGATGTTTCAATATAGGTCATAAAATTTAATGCCAAGATTTTCTTAGTACCAGCAATTCCAAAAGAAATTATCCATCAATGTATTATCCATATGTATGTTTTCACAATTACTAGTACTCCTTATCACAAAGCTAGTGTTTGACACACACCTTAAGTAACCCAAACATAAAATATTCTCTACAGATACATGCATCAATGAATTGGTTATATAAAGGAAATATGAAAGTGACCAATATAAATCTATTCTTTTCAATAAGGGGGTCCAGTGCAAATGTTATTGTTTTTAAAAAAGTATAATTTTCTTTAAAGGGATACTCAGGCAAAATAATGACAAAAATATGAAACTGATCTTAGGTACTGAAATCACACTAGAATGACATTTCTTAAAGTTACAGGATGAATTTCTGTTTAAATCTATATATTTTAGGTTTAACGCGTAAATATATCTATTTATGCTGAACAAAATTTAGACGCCAATAGAATAAAACAAGTCATGTGACTTGAATAAACCCTTGAAGTTACAAAAACAGGTATTGTGGATATTGTATGATTGAAACAAATCGAAAACATTCATTTGACATGTTTTTAACGTTTCCAGTTCACTTTGACGACGATGATGAAATCCTAGCTCTGTAACCTGACCCACGCAGGTCATGTCAGGAAACCACCATTTTATATGGAGAAAAAAGTTGTTCCTTTGACTGTGTAATGTATTCATTTTGAGGGCATTTACAGAATAATGAATGAAAAATTCAAAACTAAGAAATGAAAATTTTGCCTGTGTCTCCCTTTAACAAGAGGGCCCCTTGATTGCTCCCCTGAGAAATAGGTCAAAAGGTTTAACTGGAGCCCCTTTCACCCCAGAAGAAACAGGGGAAAAAACAGGATTTACAGTACATATAAGGAAAATCAATTACCCCTTAGGCCGAGCCAATTTTGACCCTAGAGCTTTCATTTTAACAAACTTGGTAGACATCCACTAAATGATGTTTTATGCAAAATATCTAAGCTCTAGCTCTTTTTAATTTTCACAACAACTCTTTTAAGTTTTAACTATATACATGTTTATATATAAGGAAAATCAATGACCCCCTGGGGCCCATTTGAAGATGTTCCATGTTATATATCTAAGCTCTAGTTCTATGGGATATTTAAAAGAAGATTTTTAAAGTTTTTACTACAGACATATAAGGAAAATCAGTACACCCTGGACAGGGCCAATTTTGATACTAGGGCTTTTATTTGTATAAACTTTGTAGAAATTCAAAAGAAGATGCTTTATGCTTAATATTCAAGCTCTAGCTCTTTGACTTTTTTTGAAGTTTTTACTATATACATATAAAGTAATAATGACCCCCCACCCCCGGCAGGGCCTATTCTTACCTCAAAGCTTTTATTTGAACAAACATGGTAGAGACTCATTAAAAGATGTTTCATGCCAAATATCTTAGCTCTAGCTCTTTGGGGTTTTTCAAAAGAAAGGTGTTCTGCAAGGAATTAAATTTTTTGAACAATTTTAAAGGTGACCACCAAAGAAACATCACTGTGAAGTTTGGATGAAATTGGCTTAGCAGTTGATCAGGAGATGTTGTTTAAAGTAAAAGTTAATGGACGCCGGATGGACACTGACGAAAAGTTTTCACAAACGCTCACCTTGTCACTTTAGGACAGGTGACCTAAAAATTCAACAACATATACTCATTGTATTTGCTATAGAAACAAGTCAGGGCTTGCTATTATAATCACATTATAATGTAACTTACTTAGCTCTTTGAGTAACTTACTTAGCTCTTTGAAGGTGCACACCTGAACTTTAGAACAATATATCTTCAAATTTCAAACATCAATTATACATTTTGCAGTAAAAACAATTTACAAATATTTACTTTCCATCTTCCCATTATAGTTACATTATGCCAATCCAAGGGCATAAAATGAGTGAACAGGTGAATATGAAAATAAGTTCTCATTTTACCATAATTCCTTTTAATTTAATAATGTTCTTCCCATTAACAATAAATAATGCACAGATCCGAAAAATAATTTAAATACCGTATTAGAATTTACCTCTAATGCTCAGTTTATAAAATGAGGAAGGCAGTCTTTTTATATTTTAGGCAGATTTATAATTTTATCCTGAACGTTTTCCAATATCAACTCTTGGTCAAACATCATTTTAACAGTCAATCTTTTGAAATATAAAGTCAATTCAGCTCAACTGAACTATGAAAATATGAGCATAATTTCACTTTAAGTTAGAATCTGACATTTCTATAAAAACTTCATCTTGATTAAATTTTTTTCTTCTACAAATATAAGTAACATTTAAAAATTAACAAAAAAATATAAAATATATAAATCAAAAGCAAAAATGCTTAGCAGTACTAGATATCTTACAATTTTCAGATATAAAAGTCAATATTTTTTTTTTTAAAATGGCAAATAAAAATGAATAATTCATAGCTTTAAAGGTGACCACCAAAGGAACATTCCTGTGAAGTTTGGATGAAATTGGCTTAGTGGTTTATGAGGAGATGTCATTTAAAGTAAAAGTTCACAGACTGATGACTGACGGACGGACGGATGACGGACGGACGCCGGACGAAAAGCGATTACAAAAGCTCACCCGGACATTTTGTGACAGGTGAGCTAAAAAAATAATTGAGAAATAAAATTAGTAGCATTTTTTAGGCATAATGGCCTTTAAGTAACTAATTATAAATTAAATTATACATATCATTCCAAAAATAGGGAACTCAGCAATACTCAATGTGCATATTTCTTCATTAAGTGACTATTTTACTCCAATTTACCCATTCAATACATCACATTACAAGAGAATATAATTCCCCCTTTAAGCATAAATTAAATTCCCCTACTGTTTTTTAAAGTCCATATTTGTGCATCTTAAAGTCCATATTTGTGCACTTCCTAGGTGAATTCATGTTATTGCTGGAAAGTCTGATATAATACTTTTTTCTATTTTTACTCTGCAGGTTGAAAAACAATGTGGAATGCTGTGAAACTGGCTGCCTATATCTATGTGACCTAGAAAGAAAATTGAGAGGTCAATTTACTGCCACACAAATTGGAAGAGCTATTCCTCATGAGTTTTCCAACATTAAAGTGAAAATTGTAAGAACTAAAACTTACTGGAAAAGGTTTACAAAACAATATATTGGTTTACAATTCAAAGACAAAACCTCAGAAACTTCACTGATTGCCAAAGGACCTTGTGAGACAAAAACATATGATAATGAAGATGAAATTTTGATTTCTTTATCAACAGAAGACCACACAGACATGTTAATGTATTAGAGAAAATTAAAAATGATGAAAACATACCCGAAAAAATGATGATTTTAATAAAGTCTCAACTTCTTTCTGCTCAGCTTGGCAAAAAACATAATAAATGGGATCCACAGATCATCCGTTTGTGTTTAACATTATACTGTTGATCACCACAGGCATATCAAGACTTGTCAAGTAGTGGTTTTCTTCTATTGCCATCTAAATGACAAATACAGAGATATAAGAATAGAGTTGATCAACAAGTTTGTATTTCCAAAATAACTTAAAATGGATGCTGTCTGAGGCCAAAAAAAGATCATTGAATAGAGATGGATATGAGGGTGGATTACTTGTTGATGAAATGACAATCCAAGAAGACATTCAGCTAAAAAAGAGAGGAAATGAATTTGAAATTATTGGTTTTGTTGAATGTTGTGATGAGTCAGTCTACATGAATAAACTTATGGGAAAATCTGATTTAAAAATGGCTACACATGTTTTACAACTTTTGTTTTTGGGAATTACTGGTTTCCGTTTTCCAGTTGGACACTTTGCTACTTTACAAACAAGCCCAGCAGAATTGTATTCAATTTTTAGGGAAGCAGTAAAAATGTTAGGAGTTTTTGGTTTTACTGTACTATATGTTAGTATGGATGGTGCCCAAAATAATAGACTTTTTATGAAAATGCTACTGCCTGGAAATGAATTAAATTCTATTAAAATGAAAACAATGAAAATAAGAAATATATATGACCAGAATAAACCAGACATTTGCATTATCATGGACTATTCCCATTTAATGAAAAATATTAGAAACTAGAAATGTGTCATCATGCCACGGATGCCCCCGCATGCAGCCAAAATTTCAGATGGTGCATTAATTATTTTTTTCATTTTAAGTTCAAAGCCCTTAAAACTTTTCAATGTTAACACAAACCATTTTCATACAATGTTCAAGGCACTGAAATTATTCAGTCTTAACCTTTTAAAAATAGCATATTGCATATTTGTAGCCAAAATAATGGCTAAAAGTATGAGTGCTGAAACTGAAAGTTCAAAATTTTTTCAACATTCAGGAAAGATAAGTTTGTCTAAAATCATTGAACCACGACCAAATTCAAACTTAAACTGCTTATTCCTAAGATGTATCTATATTATTTTCAAAGTGAAAGGGACATAACTCTGCCAAAAAATCATCAAACCATGACCAAATTCCAACTTGACCTGCCCATTCCTTTGACATATCCATATGTCAAATTTAAGTTAAATATGTAACTCTGTTGGGTAGATAATGAACAGAAACTGTAAATTTCATATTATTTTCAAAGTGAAAGGGGCATTACTCTGCCAAAAGTCATTAAACCATGACCAAATTCGAACTTGGCCTGGGCATTCCAAAAACGTATCCATATGTCAAATTTCAGTTGAATGTGTTGTACCATTGGGGAGATAATAAACGGAAACTGAAAATTTCATATTACTTTCAAAGTGAAAGGGGCATAACTCTGCTAAAAATCATTGAACCACGACCATATTTGAACTTGACCTGCGCATTCCTTTGACACATCCATATGTCAAGTTTGAGTTAAATGTGTTGTAGCTTTGGGGAGATTATGAACAGAAACTGAAAATTTCATATTATTTTCAAAGTAAAAGGGGCATAACTCTGCCAAAAATCATCAAACCATGACCAAATTCAAAAATGACCTGTATTTTCTCATGACATATCCATATATCAAGTTTGGGTTGAATGTGTTGTACCGTTGGGGAGATAATGAACAGAAACTGAAAATTTCATATTATTTTCAAAGTAAAAGGGGCATAACTCTGCCAAAAATCATCAAACCATGACCAAATTCGAACTTGACCTGTATTTTCTCATGACATATCCATATGTCAAGTTTGAGTTGAATGTGTTGTACCGTTGGGGAGATAATGAACGGAAACTGAAAATTTCATATTATTTTCAAAGTAAAAGGGGCATAACTCTGCCAAAAATCATCGAACCATGACCAAATTCGAACTTGACCTGTATTTTCTCATGACATATCCATGTTCTTAAGATAATGAACGGAAACTGATGATGACGGAATGACAGAATGACGGAAGGACGGAAGGATGGAAGGACGGAAGGATGGAAGGACGGAAGGACGGAATGACGGAACAGGGTAACACTATATGCCCCGGCCATTACATGGCGGGGGCATAACAATATATCTAAGAGTGGCAATACCAACAAACATACTAAACATTTGATGTACAAGGGTAAAGACATTTTTTGGGAACACTGGTGTAAAGCTTACCTATGGGACACAAGCAACAATGCATTAAAAATTTATCAAAAGCTTACTAATGATCACTTTTTTTTAAATCCACAGCTTAAAATGAGAAATGCTTTAGCTGAGGATGTTTTAAATAGTGACATGCTACATCTAATGAGAAAATATCAAGAATCTCTTCCTGATCAAGAGAAGAATTCCTTAAATAGTAGTATTGAACTACTGGAAATAACATCCATACTGGTAAAAAAATTTCGCGATCAAAGACCTATCCATGAATATGCAGACCAAAGACTCAGTGAAAACAAATTACTACTATCTTGGTTCAGAACATGGGAAAATGCGGACGGCCTTTGTGAAAAAAATCTTATTTCGCAGCAAACAAGAGAAGACACAGTGTCCCTTTTAATTGGTTTTGATGAAATGTGCAAAGACAGATTTTCTAGGTCATGTGGGTCAATTATTGCCAGTTACATAAATAGTGACTCCATTGAAAATATTTTTTCTCAACAGAGAGGTTTGCATAATGGTGCAAATACAAACCCAAATCTTCTTACCTATAATCATGCAATAAATAATATAATTCTTGGTCAAACAACAGTATCAAGAAAATGTAACACTGGTGAATCAGGTGCTCAAGTGTATAGTGACCAAAGACAACCACTTAAATCTATACAATGAATGCTTGCAATGCTCAAAATAAATAATTGAAAAATAAATGAAAAAAGTGTTTTTCAAATACAGGTACCTGCAATCTTCAAAGCAAAACTGGTATCTCAAATGGTATATCTTAACTTTCTCATTGCTTCAAATTGTCTGTGTATATACAATTTCTGTTGAGGCAAACTTATTGGGAAGCCAGATGTTATACCTGAAATACATTGGTAAATGAGTTTTTCATCAACATTCAAAAATAATGTTGCATTGAAACATTCTTAGGCTATTGTATTACTTCTTAAAAGTTTAATATCTATAAAGTATTTACATTAAATGTTTGCATTTCATACTCCACAAAAGGAAATAATAATTGTACATGGACTTTAATTACAGAATTTGTAAAAAGTAATAACAACAACAAAACAAAAAAAACAACAACCTTTCAACCTTTTTGGGAAAAAAATTTAATAATCACTTTCAAAGAAAAATCATTATTTATGACAAACATGTATATCATTATTATAAATAGTTAAAGAATAAAGTCATAATGGTATTCATTAGTATACCTTAAATGAAATTACTTTTCATGATAACAATTTAAATAAATATAAATTGACATTCTGTAATAGTCCAAAAACAGAAGTATACATGTACAAATTAAAAGAAAAATAGTAAATTAAATGCTTTTATAAATTAATACATGTTAAAATATTGATGTTAATAAAATACAATTAGCATGATATCACTGTTTCTTTATTTTTTACATTATATATACAAGGGCTGTCATTGTTGAAAAATTTTAATGAACAAAGTACATATATTATATTTTAGAAATAATATATCCTAAACAGTGATTTCATCACTAAAACTGAAAAAAATCACTGTTTGGAGTTTGGATGAGCATACATGTAGCCCAACTGATATAATGATGAGCATCTAATGGCTGTACTTGATATTAAGCTAATTTGCACCTGATTTATTACCATACTTGTTTTCAGACGACTAATTTTTAATGGTTACGTCACATGTATAATGATTACGTCAGATGTACAATGTCAACTAAGATTTTATTGCATAATAACACACACTTTTTGCTCTTCTGTGTTCGTCAGGAAAAAATGATTTGTATAAATATTTCAAATTTGAATGTTTGCATGGAATTCCCTATTCTCAATGACAGCAATATCAAACACATGTACATGAATAGAGTATAATTTATGAGCCTTAAAATCATTGAGCATGTTATTTGTTAATTTTGTGCTAAATGTTTCAGGGATTTTTACATTTGGTACTGCAAATTTCTAGTGATAGATATTTTATATAAATGCTTATACATTTTTATGAAGAAAGTAGACAGTAATGATATAAATATATTACCTGACGTGGTTGACTATTTTTCACCAGCTTGCAACTACTTTTCACAGCCTAAGACTTGATATTTGGCATACAGCATAAACATCATTATTTGGTCCTATACAGTTGGATTCAATTTCAGGTTATGTAGCTCATCCAATTCCTGTTTACCAACCTAGTTAAATGGTTAATGGTGTCATCACAGCATCATGATATTAGGTATACAAATGCAACCTGGCCTATTCTTTCTTTGACCCATTTTCTTCAAAGATGTTTTGTCACTGACACATAGAGCAAAGATAAATGGTATCTTTCCCCAAAAAGTAGTTCCATTCTTCTTCATTATCCAGTCCGACACAGTCTCATTTTTTGACAAACATTCAAACAAATTTGAATCAGACAGAAGATTTTCAATAATATATTTGTAAATGTGCTTTGATTCATTCATCAATGTTACATAATTGTTAAACATTTCCTTGCTGTAGCTTCTAGAATGGTGAAAAATTCAAACACTGTGTCTGATATATTGGCTAAACTTTCACAAATATTTTGTCGGTGAGAGGTTTCTTCTAAGGTATCAATATATTTTGTTGAAGATAAAATTTCATATGCTGAAACTGTCATTTTATCCAGTAAACAGATTTGATCCATTAAATTAGCAACTTCCTGCTCCATTCCAACTGACACAATACATTCTTTCATGGATCTACATAGCCTATACCTAATTTTGGCAATACAGTATCCTGCTACAAAACTGATCTTTCCCTTCCCACCTGGTGATAACTGAGATGTTGTATCAGGAAGCACTGATAAGGAACTGTACTCAGATTGTGCTGACATTGATTCTTTGCACAACAATCTCTTTTGCATAATGAATATGACAGACATTAAAATATTGTTAGAAATTGGACATTTTAACAGGTGTTGACACTCTGTAACATATTCACTTGAACTGATATAGTTATTAAAAACATTGTAGAATTCTGTAAAATGCTTCTGTTTCAAATGACCTGGTGTGTCTGTACAGCTTTTATTATATATCTCTATATATTTCTAGTACCAATCTAAAACTTCATGTTTATGTAGTAAAATAGTCTCATAAGCTTGTCTTGCAGCATTTTCATCCGGTGTACTTTCGTAACTTTGAACATGTTTAGTAAAGATATAGTTTACTTCTAGAAATGAAGTTGATAAACAATATGTGTGGTCCCCATCAAGATTTGACGTTTTGGATTCACTGCAATAAGAGTGGTCCAATGATATCCTGTCAGTATCATAATTAGCCTTGTCAAAATTATAAATAGATCTTTCAAAGTCTTCACAATCTGTGTCTGAATAATTAGTATTATTACCTACTGTAATGTCTACCGTACCTGCATATTTACACCGACAGCATTTCAAATCTTCTGATAAATTTGCATTTATATCAGTAACAGAGTCATAAAAAGTGCTCACTTTTGATGGATGCTTTTTAACCAAAAAAGGATGATAATTAATTATTCGAAGTCCATCAGTTGACACTGCCCTTCCTACAGCCACTCCTAATTGGCCTGGGTTAGTTGCATGGTTGCAGTCAACTTCAAGGTATGGTATACTCATTCCTTGTGATTTATGTATGGTTATGGCATATGCTTTAAATTTCAGTGGAAACTGGTGTCTTTTAGCAATACACATATTTGAAACTGGATCAAACTTTGTAAAGTTAACTTTTGATAACTTAACCATTTTAAGCTTACCATTTATGTCAAAGTTCACTACCGCATTGTCTTCATTAAATTTGGATACAATTCCAACTAATCCATTGACTAGCTCTCTAGTAATATTTTTCAAAAGCATAACTTTGGCAGATACTTTTAGAGCTAATTTCTTTTGAACAATCATCTTTTTTAAGTAGAAAAAAGTCACCACTATCACTTGCTTCATATATTTTTATTTGGCCATCTAAACATTGCAACTGTTCATAATTATACAAATCTACATCCAAATTCATAGCAAACAATTTTATGGTGTTATTTTTATTTCCTGTAAAGAGTGGTCTTGATAAATTCTGTATGTAACAAGATATGTTTGTAAAACATGTATGCCCCCTGTCAGTAGCCAATAAGTCATGTGATCAGGTTATTATGCTTGACTTCTGACCCAGTGAACAAACAATTAATAAGGGTTATCTAGTATCTACTGGTCATGACTAGTCACAAGGTAATAATTATTGTGACCCTATAGGTTGTGTGCAGCAATTTAAGTTATTACAAATCTTACCAAATAATATATGCATAAATTTTATGAATCATGTAGGCCTCATTAATGACAGCTAAGTTGTTGACCCCTTGACCCCAAAATCAATAGGTCATCTGCTGGCAATGACCAATCATCATACCAAGTATGAAGTTTCTAGGCCTAAGCGTACTTTAGTTCTTGATTGGAAACTGTTTTTACCTTCAAGGTCAATGTGACCTTGACCTTTGACCCCTTGACCCCAAAATCAATAGGAGTCATCTGCTGGTCATGACCAATCATCATACCAAGTTTAAAGTTTCTAGGCCTAAGCATTCTCTAGTTATTGATCGGAAACCGTTTTTACCTACAAGGTCAATGTGACCTTGAACTTTGACCCCTTGACCAAACATCAATAGGGGTCATCTGCTGGTCATGACCAATCACCATACCAATTTTGAAGTTCCTAGGCCTAAGCGTTCTTTAGTTATTGATCAGAAACTGTTTTTACTTACAAGGTCAATGTGACCTTGACCTTTGAACCCTTGACCCAAAACTCAATAGGGGTCATCTGCTGGTCACGACCAATCATCTTACAAAGTTTGAAGTTCCTAGGCCTAAGCGTTTTTAGTTAATTGATCAGAAACCGTTTTTACCTACAAAGTCAATGTGACCTTTGAGTCCTTGACCCCAAAATCAATAGGGGTCATCTGCTGGTCATGACCAATCACCATACCAAGTTTGAAGTTCCTAGGCCTAAGGGTTCTTTAGTTATTGATCGGAAACCGTTTTTGCTTACAAGGTCAATGTGACCTTGACCTTTGACCCCTTGAACCCAAAATGAATAGGGGTCATCTGCTGATCATGGCCAATCACCATACCAAGTTTGAAGTTCCTAGGACTAAGGGTTCTTTAGTTATTGATCGGGAACCGTTTTTGCTTACAAGGTCAATGTGACCTTGACCTTTGACCCCTTGACCCCAAAATCAATAGGGGTCATCTGCTGATCATGACCAATCACCATACCAAGTTTGAAGTTCCTAGGCCTAAGGGTTCTTTAGTTATTGATCGGAAACCGTTTTTGCTTACAAGGTCAATGTGACCTTGACCTTTGACCCCTTGACCCCAAAATCAAAAGGGGTCATCTACTGATCATGACCAATCACCATACGAAGTTTGAAGTTCCTAGGCCTAAGGGTTCTTGAGTTTTTGATCGGAAACCGTTTTTGCTTACAAGGTCAATGTGACCTTGACCTTTGACCCCTTGACCCCAAAATCAATAGGGGTCATCTACTGATCATGACCAATCACCATACCAAGTTTGAAGTTCCTAGGCCTAAGGGTTCTTTAGTTATCACTCGGAAACCATTTGGTCTACAGACCGACGGACCGACAAGTGCAAAGCAATATACCCCCTCTTCTTCGAAATGGGGGCATAATTATTTGTTTCATGGCTTGGTTCACCTTTTTCCAATTCATTAATGCATTTTATTAAGTCTATATCAGTTTGTCTATAAAATTTTTCAAAGCGAAAATGTGTGGAAAACAAGTTTGGAAAAAGACTGCTTCAAAACAAAAATTACCACCATCACCACACAACATATCAGGAATTGGTGGAAGCTGATAAAAGTCTCCTGATAAAATAACTTGTATGCCACCAAAACACAATTAATTTCCTCTGATCTTGCGACACACAAATTCAAAACTTTCCAAAATCAGTGGTAATAATCCTACATTTAGTTTCATAAAACCGTTCATCATTACTTATTAGGGTCAACAGTTTTTTATTACAATGACGGCCATCTTCTAACCCTGCAAAGTGGTGGAGAGTCATGGGTTCAAAATTTGGAAATTGTAAACATGCTATACCCGTGTAGCAACAAATGGTAACAGACTTCCCTCTATTTCTAAGTTTTTGTACACTTTCCTTGATGGTGAAGGATTTACCTGTTCCTGCCTGACCAACTATGACAACGTTATGGCCAGAAAGTATGGCGTTTAACAAATTAATTTGATAATGATCCATTTCCAGTTAAATTACGGTAATAAACTACGTATAACTTCGGGAAATTTTCACATCCTGTGACTGGTACCGAAATTGTTGTGGCGCTTTCAATCACAAGATAGTGCCAGGAAAATTAATACAAAAATCAAGCGTATCCAAAGGGGAAAAACTCGTACCGAACGTTGCAGCAAATGGTGGATGTCACTCCTTGTCTTTTTTTATAATACCGTAAAATTTGACCAGTTTTAAAAGAGACAGATTGGGTTCAATTGATAATATATTTTTTGAGTCCATACACTCGGATAATACTAAAAAATATTTAGATGTAGCAGAAACGTTTTTAAAGACCGTTACACGATCGAAAATATACACCGCAATCTGCGGTCCCGTTCTCGAGTTCCTATGAGTCAGAGAGGTAATAATTAGATTGATGTACTGCACTCATCCCTCAGATGGTAAGTTACATGTGTGATGTATTGTGTATTGTTTAATAGGGAAAATATGTTAATTGTGTGTATAATTCCATAAGCTATGATATTATATTTAAGGACTGTTGCTGAGTGTAAAAAACTGAATTGGCCACTAGACATGTAATTGATTATGTTCTAAATTAGAACATATTATTAAGATATAATATTTATTCATGTAATGCATTGTTTCTATCTATTTTACTTTATATTTACATATTGTTATATACTTATTTCAGAGGGTTGGTTTGTACCTACAGAATCTACTTGTTTGTACCTTATGTGATGTAACAACCTAATATTTGAAGATTGGATCATTATATAAACAAGATACAACTTTACAGAACAGCTGTTTGTTGATTTGATTTTAAAAATCCCGAACTCATTTGACCCTTAGTGGCTCGGATAATTATATTTATATTGCGCCGAACCACCACTATTACAAACATAAACTATCTAATAGTTTCCGACAGGTAATAATTTCGGCACTTGGCCCCCATATTGCCAAAATGTTTGACCACGTGATTACGAGATTGACCTTTATGAACCCATGTGCCTCCAATATTTTAATAAATTACTTTTTATAAAGATATTGAAAAGGGTGATTTACTGACTTTTATATTCAATAAAATCATATTTAAGCACTAAAAAATTAATGAAAATAAATAAAATCATTATCTTGAATAAAAATATCAAAAACATGTCAACAAAATGTTCTAAATATAGTACACGACTCTATTCAAATCTGTTCCCGCGAATGACGTCATACGAGGTCTCGTGTCGTTATGCCTAAAATACGTAAGTGAGATTTTTGACGAAAGTGAGCGAAAGTGACTTTTACAATTTGAATTGTACCGTTTTAATAGAATTTTACAGTAAAATTGCTGTTTGTAGACGTATATTATAAGCAACTTATAATATGTATTTTCAAAAATTATCACTTTGATGATTTAATCGCCATTTATTTGCATAATTCTTATACACAAGTTCTGAAATCTTCCTTTCGCCAATTGTGTACCGGACGAAACCGACGTATAGAATATTAGCGAGCTGGACAAGCTGGCCCAAAGGGCCTGCTCGCAAAGTGAGCTTTACAGCATCGCGAGTACCTGATATATGATGGTTTTGAAAACTTTCGTCCGAAGTACCGAATTGGACACATCGCAACCTTTCAAATTTAAAGATAACGATAAAAACTGAGGAATTCTGACTGAAAACGGATGTGTAGACTGGTCACCCGCGCACCTCTGTGGGAACCATAATTGGACAGGAACCAGAATAACGGAAGATGTGTGTAAAATTGTAAATTGAAGGCGCCATTTTGTTTAAAAAATCTGATAAAAAATAAACAATTTTTTGTCGAATTTTGTTGTAAAAACTATCTAGAATGAAAGAAAATGGTCTACATAAGAAAATGAATCCGACCACCAATAGCTTTTATTCAGTCGTTAACGCTGTACAGACGTTTAAAGTATTGTTTACGTAACGTCACAATGTAGCGCCAAACAGCACATGCAAAACAAACAAATCAATGACGCTATTTTAATGTCGCAAACGTTTTAAGTTTTACATTTATTTAACCTTTAATAATCTTTATTTCGCTTGAAAATTATAGAGAGAAATAAAATAAACAAAGTTTTATAAACGTTTTCAAAACTCGTTATTCATTTAACGACATGGGCGGAGGCATTTTTAACACAGTACGTGTGACGTCACACGCACTCGTCACTGCATTTGAAATAAAATTGAGCTATTATTTCATACTATTTCACGTTAAAAGTGCATCGAGCTCGCTTTGAGGCTTTGCATTTTTCACATTAATTATAGCGTTTAAATGAAACTAAATCTATAAATATTAATCCTTCTTTTACCTGATATTTCTATGAGAGAAAACTGTTAAACGAATTTTTGTGCAAGGCAATAATCTGTTTCACAAGTCGGTAATCGTATCACATACATATCCCGGGATTTTCTCCCCACCACATCTACTGTACTGTTACAATATAATGTATCGGGTCTTCAATATGTTATTTTCTTCAAAGACTTGTAAATCTATCAAATTAAACTAAATCTTTAAATATGAAACGTTCTTTTACCTGATTATTATTATTAGACCCAAGGATCCTTGTGCATGGTCTATGACGATCATTTACCAAGGGGGAGTAACTGTGCAAAAGTTTAGAGGTTTCGTACCATGGCGGAAACGTACCACTGTATTAATGTATCTTTTGGAGGTTTGGATTTTATTTCGGGTATGTGATAAAATGTTATATTATATTCGTGTATGTTCATAACTGACTTCACTTGTAGAATAACAAATATCATGCTCACAAAAGGCTCGAATAACACTCGTATAATTTTGTTCATAATTATTGTTTAATGAATTTAGTATTGAAGCTTAACTCATCCTATACCCTATTATTCATATTATATATAAATGAAGCTTTTACTTATGATTATCTTGTGTCCCAGGTTATATATACTTCATATAAATGAGGCAAAAACTCAAAGCGAGCCCTTCAGAGAAATCTTAGTTCAAATACATTTCACTACAAGTTTTAGCTTACCAAAATTCCTTCTATAGCTAGGACAACACTAAAATTATATAATATGGTTTTAAGACAGGTGTTCAGGTATAGTAGCTGTGCGATACACGGATCTTAATGAAAAGTAGAATCCGACATGTTAAACTTATGATTATGTTCATAGTAAACTTTAAAAATCCTTAATGGCCAATGATTGTGTGTATGAAATGAAAAGATAAAAAGATATAAAACAAGAAATATCTTTAAAAAAGATAATCGGCGTAAATTCAGTGCAAAATGTCTCATAGCTTTAGAATATTTTTCAAAATTAATGATATTTACACTTTATAAACAATATAAAATGTCTAAATTGAAATATATATTTGGTGGTTACTAGTATAATCTACGACAGTTGTCTAAACTTAGCTGAAAGGGAATCTTTATAAATGAAGATCTAACCAGGGCAAGATCAAACTTACTTTACCAGGCTAGACAAATAGTTAAAAGGGGCTCAGCAGAAAGTGCATGGTCTCACGATGGCACAATATTGATTAGAGATAAAGCTAAAAATGTGCGTCGTATCAACAAGGAAGATGATCTGAAGATTTTTGACAACACTAGTGGTGGGTTTGAATGGCGTCCTATTAGACAAAATGATTTGAAATGAAGTTGACTGTTCGTGTAGGTACCGTAGATTAATGAAAAAAACAAAAAAATATCGATGCGCGCAGCTTGTAATAGCATATATATAAACCAAAATCTGTGATGGTAGATAGAGGAGGAAAACCGGTTTTTTCTTGACGAATTTGTAGTACAAGAATAACACTCCACTAGTCTAGACTAAGTAAGTATAAAATAATAACCTATGATGAGATCGACATGTTTGACTTGTACTGCTTAACACTGGTTATGATAATCATTCCCTGTTATTGATTTTCTTTATGCTGATGACAAAATAAAAGCGGTGAAACATAATATTTTGATTTTTATTGGATATAATTAAACATAAAACATGAAGAGTTACTTCTAAAATGAAAGTTTTTAAAAACGTTGTAAATGATAGGACGGATCTGAGTGAGAACGGGAAGAGCACGAAAGAGAAAATAGAGATATGCACAGGCACAAGAATGTAACCGAGGGAGTAGAGTGAGCGATATTGCGCTCATACTCACCTACCCGGCTCCGCAGCCCTAACTGAACGACAGAGGATGTACAGAGTAGGGTGTGTTGAAAGAGTAGTGAGCGTGATTTTTGGTTATGTATAAGGTGGGAAGGTGGTGTGGTGTGGGTGGTGTGGTGAGATCTCTCGACCTGTCGTCGCGAGATCGTGCCTTTCTCTGTGTGGTTAGTTGCGTGGGTGTGAGTAGGTCTAGGCAGCAGAGTGGTGTGGAGTGATGGTGATGGATGGTAATTACGTGATGTGGTGTCGGATAGTAGTAGGTTGGTGTAGTGGAGATTGACTCGTGAGTTGGTGTTGTGAAGAGATGTTGTGTGTGATGGATGATGCAGTGCGTTGTGGTTAAGCGTAGCTGGATGGGGTATTATGGATGGGTGAGTGAGGTGTGTGTGAGCGTGTCGGTGGATGTGCGTTGTTCGAGATCTCTGCAAGAGGGTTAGGTGTTGGGGTGGTGTGATTGTTGTGTGTGTGTACTGATAGTGCTGAGTTGTTAGGTGGGAGGAGAAGTAGAGTAGACGAAGCGAAAATTTGAAGGACCGTATTTTCGGTTGTTCTGTTTAGTCTGCAGAAAGGAAATAAATACTTTGTAGGGAATATTATCCATCGGCCAGGCACATCGATGGATACTGGTGAGGTTCGACGATGCGCATGAGTGGTGGTTGTGGGTGTGCGTGTTGATTGTGTGGGGAAGGTTGTGATGTACGCAGGCGTGTGAGTAAGTGTGGGGGTGAAGTGTGTGCGTGGTGGAGGTGGTTGTGAGGTTGTGTGAGAGTGTAGGTGTGTGGTGTTGTGAGGAGTGAAGTTGTGAGTGTAGTGAGTGAGTTAGTGAGTGGTGTGTTGTATGTTGTTAAGAGTATGGCTGGTTGAGTGGGATGGTGGTGAGAGTGGAGTGGAGTGTGTGTGGGGTGAGTGTTGTGCGTGTGGTAGGTTGGAGATGGTGTATGTGGGATGGGAGAGTGTGTGTGGAGTGTAGGGGGAAGGTATATGTTGTATATTTGATTATTTCAATTTGCTTATTTTCTTTTCTTTGTTTTTAAGTTAAGTGTTGTTCATGATAGTTTATTGTATAATGTTTGTCCATGTTTTTTTAACTATATATGTGATTGCTAAATAAGTTAGAATTTAGACAATGAATATTAGTCTTAGATTATTCAGAAATACTGGTGCTGAAAACTTAATCTGGACATAATATTTAATATTGGATTTTTCATTCTTTTTTCACTAGGTTAAGTATACAGTATATCACAGATTTTGAAATTTATTTCTTTTATTGTTTTTGTAAGTACCTTGATGTGATTATTTTGAAGGCAACTATTGTAAGGCGTTGCGTATGTTTCTACCTTTTTGTATTGTTCATTGTGAGCAAATAGTATAGATATAATAAATAAACATGTTAATATATCCGTAATTCCAATATGTAGGTATTATTAGTAGAACTTGATACATTATTTATCTTTCGCAAGATTAAGCTTAAGCAATTTCGTGTAGACCATCAAGTTATAATCATATTGGATCTCAACCAAAACTTGTCACGAAATAGTTACATTTGTATCGACAATAGAGATCTTTATTTACTTCATGCTAGAATATCTGTATATAAGATCACGACAAGTCTTACTGTGTTAAAGACGGTTGTAATGAATTTTCTTTTTCTATTTTCTTTTATTTTAACATTATTGTCATTTGTAATAATACAGATAACTTCAGAAGTCTCTTGGGGATAATATGTGTTTTTGGATATCAAACGTTTCTGGAATGATATAGCTACATCTACTCACTGAGGTGCTGTTGTCTTTTTTTTGCTTTGCTACCTGAAATTAGCCATTTATAAATGAAAAAACATAGAACTAATGGTCCTGTATGTCTGAACTGTAACAGAAATTTTTTTGTTTCGCTTATGCAATTAATTAATATCCTTTTATTCAATATCTCCGTTTATTAATATGTAAGTGTATGTATGTTGTCAGATAAATTGTACCATAATAAAAATAAAAGTTAAGGTTGTTTTCTTCAATAAAAAGTACTCGGAGAACTGGTGGAAGTTATCAAGGCTTGGTATTCTGCGTCTCGTTTGACGAAACTTTATTAATGGCTTTAATGTTTTACTAAACAATGTGTGGGATATTCATCCAGAATGCCGGGACAGAGTATCTCGATTCTTTCGTCGGGTGGAGTGGATCAGTTCTTTTTGCTTGATATCTCAATGATTTTTTTAGATTGTTCAAAATATCTTGACAGTATGTGTCATATGATGTTTCAGGAGCAGGTATTTGCTAAGCTGAGCTGCTTTATGCTGGAAGGCTAAGTAATCTGATAGGTCTTGGGGGGCGTTTGACAGGGGAAAGCTGGTAGGGTTGACGCTCGGGTGTCTGGGACAGTGGATCTCGTTGGGTTTGCTGATTCGGCATGAACCAATTGAAAAGGATGACGAGAGGAGGTAGTCTTGGGGTGTGAATGGTTGGGTGGAGGAGTCATTGAAGAGTGTGTGAGTAGGAGTGGGAGTTGAGCTATCCATCTAGAATGCTTGCTCGAACGCTCAGATTGTTAGCGGTAAGAAGTTTGTTTGGCGTTTTCTATCGGCCTATTTGATATTTTATTATTTTCTTAATTGAAAGATTCTTGGATAGCTAGAATACTGGCATTTCAGATGTGAACTTTAAAGGTGTTTAATTTTGAATATGATCCAGACTTTTCGAAGTACAAGCAATTTGTTTAACAAGGACTACCGCAATCATTGATGACACACCTTTTAGAATTTTCGTCGGAGGGCTTATTGCTGTTTTTACTACAAATGATGTTATAAGGTGGGGTTTGGTGATGCCGTTTCTGCAGCAACAAGTCCGGATATACTGCATCTTTGCCTGTTTTATACCTAATAAAACCAAGCTAAGTTCTTTTGATAGAATGTAGTGGCTCTATGGTAAGAACTATTGACTTGCTGGTAGAAGATGAGTCGTGTTAACTGGACGGAATTCAAGAATGAAGATGATTGATACTTTGTGACATTTACACATAATAATAACATATAAACTTTGTATTGCAACATGTAAATCGAAGCCTAATGCCTCGCGTTGGATGAACATTTCAAATTAAACAAAATAAGACAGAACGTAAAGCGCGTAACAGAAAAGCAGAAATTTTCAAATCAACGTCATTGGTTAAGAATTTGAAACTCGAATGAAAGCGTTGCTAGTAAAGACAGCAATCGGTCGTTACTTCTTTCATTGTCTGACAATCTTAAATAACTTCGATATCATCAAGATGGTAGGAAATCTAAATCTTCATATATATTCAGCAAAAAAGGTATTCTTTCTTATTGTCATTACTAATTATTGTATCTGAGAGTTGAAAGGCTATCAGTAACCATTTATTTTCGAAAGAACCAGAAAATAGGTGACGACATCTACAGGGATCCCCAGACTAGACATAGACATCAGAGCTTGGAAAGATTTATATATCTGCTCATCTGAATTGAGGCTGGTAGACTGAGATTTTAAAAACGATAAAGGCGTTTGGACTGACTAAGCTATCAGTGATCGAGTTTTAGTTGAAGCTACTCACAGTTCTCATCCTTTCACCAGCTTCTTTTAACTTCTACTACGATCCAGAACTGCGACATCCTGGAAATGTGTCAATGTTGTGCTGGTATAGTAAGAAAGAGGATTCTGCTTTTGTAAACAATTATGAGACGGTATATAGCTTTAGCTCAAACTATTCGAAAAGATATTTGAACGGATAGTCCTTTAAACTATCTTTTATTTACAGAGAGATTTCATTCTAATCCATCTCAGTTGGGATTTTGCAAGGTGAATCACTGTAGACAACTTGCGTAGCTGTTTACATAATTATTTGCAAGGTTTAGATGATGGCTGAGGCGGAGGTGTTTTTTTTGAGTATTAGTAAAGCATTTGATAAAGTTTTGGCACAAGGTTTGGTTAGGTGAGCTTCATGAATCTGGAAATTGGTGAAATGTAGACGATGGTTTCTGTTTATTAAGCATCGTAAGAAAAGTGTTTCTTCTGGTACGATGTCGGGCTGTGGTTTACAATTGCATCTGGAGTTCCCAAGGGATAATAATTGGGCCTTCTATTTCTTGTTTTATCAAGATTTTGTTCAAGATAGTTGGTTCCAACATGAATATTTTTGTTTGCAGAATGACACGTAGTCTCCGGTCTATAGTTGAAACCCTTGACAATGATACGATGCAGAAATGAATACAGAGATTTGTCTTTTGGGAATGATAAAGGCTATTTAACTTTAATCATTAATCGAAGTAATGATTAATTAAGAAGAATCAATAACACATACAGGCCTTTCTCAATGTATGGACAAATTCGCAAGTTTTGATCACAAACATTAGGAGTTTTTTTTCTGATGATTGATCTGTGGCATTCCATATAATTATATAAAAGAGAAAGGCATGGATTGATATAAACATAATGCGTAAATTAAAATTCAGAGCGTAACAGAAAGTTCTAGGAATCATATATATATCTTCATTGTCTATTATTGAATATGCTGATATAATATGGACATTGTACATCTACGAAAGATTAGACAAAATTCAAAAGGAAGCAGCACGTATTGTGCGAGTTGCAACAAAGCTGACTATGTTTAGCTGAGTTATATACATTGATGTAATTGGGATTCACTTTGAGGGGAGAAGGAGAATAAGCTTGATTCAACTTTCAAAAGCTGAAAATTGGTCTCACTCATCCTATCGTATCTGTTTGTCATTTGTTGGTCCTGAATACAGCTATAAACTTGTCGTAATTCTCAAATATGATATCAATGTAGCAGACAGTCTATGATATATTCGTTTTCCAAGGCACTTTGTGAGATGGAATTCTTAGATTGACCCGTCAGTTCAGTCAGTGATGGGTTTCAAAGTTTTGAACGAAGACAGATAAAACTCCCGCCTTGTAATATGGAGATGACGGGTCAAATTCTTATCATACGACTTAGAACGATAATGCCAGACTCTCTTAACAACTATGTTCTTAATATAGTAATATCTCCTTTATGTGATTGTGGCATAATTGAAGACAAATCTTTTACTTGCAAGAATTATATACACAATATAGGAAATGCACTTTTTTTGCACTGACTTGAGCTAAACTGATGTGTTCCATTGAATTCTTCGAACCCTTCTTGGAAGACCGTCAAATGGATTTATCAGACACAATGAGATTAGTGCGTATTTGAATTATAAATAGGCAGCGGACGTTCCACTAGATGTGATTTTTTCCAACATTTATGTTGCAGATATGATCGCAATTGTGACCTCTGTTAGTTAGTCTGGTCTTTTTCCATTATTTTGTGTCTTTCTTATTGATGTATAATTTGAATATACCTTTTTTTTGTTAGGATTAAAATAGATTAAATTGTTAGGCTGTTATGAGCTTTTAAGTGCGTCTAAATAAAATTGATTTTTGTCTGGTTTTCTTTGCTTAGTACTATTGAGAATTGTTTATTAAGTTGCTTCTATTTCTTTTTCCTTTTTTTTTCATTGTTTTATGTTTAACTAAATCTTGCAGTTTCTTACTTAAATATTTAGAATGATTAGCTATCCTGGCCTATATATGTTTGGTGTATATCTTATGTTATTAGAGAGAGGAACTATATAAGTTTTTTTTCGTTTATCTTTCATTTTTTAACAAGTTTACACATTAATTGTAATATATGTAAAGTATTGAAATAAATATGTTTCTACTTAGCTGAAACATAGTATGCTGCCTTACATGTAACAATTAAGTCTGTTATTTATAGATGCCTAAGCTTTTTTTGTCAGCGTGACTTTTAGACTACTGTTTCAAAGTCGATACCAGGATAGATGACAACCACAATTCCAATTCTGAGACTGAAAGGCAATCGCTGAAACTTGAATTTTATTGTTAAATTATTATTAATATATGTTCTGGACTTCATTTTGTTAAGCACTTCTGATGCATGAAATGCTCAGATTATTTAGTATGAGTAATAACAAAATCTTTTGTGTTTATACTTGATTGATGAAATAAAAACTGCAGTAGGGAAACAATCAATGGCATTAGTTGAACTTTACTATTTTAATGGCTTCTTAGTTATCTGCAATGAAATGAGAGGATAATGTGAAGACTTAAAGTAAAAGGTAACTAACATTACTAGTGAAAGTTAAACATTATGGTATATTATAAAAAAGGATTATCGTATAAAAATTGACAGCTTGACTAGTATCTTGTATGATACCAGGGGTGTGAGGTGGAGGGTACTGAGTTAGTCACTGGGATGGCTACGTGTCGTCGACACAGGTTTATTTAAAATGTACTTTAAATGTGGAATGTTAAATTCAAAGTGTTGTTCATATATAAGAAATATAGTATATAATCTTTATCTTATAATAAGTACTAACTCATTTTTGGTAGTACCATCAATGACACACTGATTATCAGTGAGCCACATTTTCAGATTGAGGTAGCAATGGGGTGTATTTGTAAATTTCTACGGTTGTAACAACGCGAATACTATGATGAAATTAATTTGTGTATTACTATATCACAAATATAATACTTAAGTTTTTTGGGATTCTTTAGTGGATAATTTCGCTTTGAAATATATTAATTTTGCGAATGTCATATCACTTGGAGATATGTTGGTGTGATAAAATATCGTTCATGGTGTTTCATAGAAACGAATCTACGGAAATAAGGTACGAGTGAGTAGTAACTGAGATGTTTTAGTGGCTGAGGAACAAGAAGTTGGGTTTCGGTTGTTAATAGTTGAGTAACAAAAGATGTAATGTGAAATCATATGTATGTATATTTTTTGTATTGTTGATATATCTATTGTTTTTGGTCATAACGTTGTGATATTTAGTTTACGAGTTGTCATGATATTTTAATACGATTGGTATTTAGAGACGTAATAAAGATTACGATTGGTCTTAAATTTCAGTAACAGCAAGTCCTTTCCACAATGAAACCTCTTTTTAGGAGAGATTTGTAATAACGAATTTCATTTGTTTACGAATCCGGTAAAATCTTATTAATACAGATAGCCGAAAAAATCACATTGTTAAAATAGGTTGACATAGGATCGCTGGGTTAAGGTCGATGTACCTTACATCATAGGAACTGTTATGGTGAAAGAGAACAAATCTTATCTACATATACACATACATTGTATGTTGTTTTAAATCAGTTTAATACAGAGTTTTGACATCGTAAACAGATGTAGGGCTCATATGCTCATTATGGGGGAGTTGGACAGGACTTGAAATTAATGGACAATATATAACTTGGCTTTGATACGCACATTTTGTATGTAAAGCTATAGGCATTTAGATGTTTTTTTCTAAAAGATGGACAGTGATCAATGTGTCGCTCATGATGGCCGTTTTCATGTTGGAGAAAGTTTTGTGTAAGGGGAAAGACGACGAAAGTGCACAAGCATATTGGTATGGTCATGTACGGGTAATGATTGGACCAGGTAGTTTTATGAGGAGTATGAGTCTTAATGATATTGTGTCATGGATGACCAGATTTAAATTTAAAATGAAATAGCAAAACAGAAATCATCATTTATGGTAAAGGACATCAAGCTGAAGAATTGAAACATATTCCAGTGTCAATGTTGGTGGGGTCGAAGTCAACTGTGTTGACAATGGGAGAGACCTTGGAGTACAGATGAGGCCAGCACTTTTAAGTTTTTGACATCCATATTCAAAAAGAAGTGTCAGATTGCACCACATGCAGGTTAAGAAATTTGAAAGGCAATCCGAAGAAATCTCACTCAGGGAATCTGGCAGAAATCCTTGTTCAACGGTTTGATTCATTCACATTTAGACTTTTGCGCAATGGATTATCGCATGATATCCCAGTCTATCAATTGATACTAGTCAATCCAGTGCTGAAATTCTTAAATCATTCAGGCACTGGCCTTCCAATTCGAAAGCAAGAATCATGTACATTTATTGTCACTGTGTTTTCTGTTGCAAAATGGCACCGCTCCCAGTTGTATCTTCTTGAATTGTTGCAATAAAGTGCCAGAGTCAGTACAGGGAAAGGATGAGATCTTCATCATCAAGCAACAAATTCGTTTTGATATACATCAACAAAATTCAAAAACTTGCAGATAGATCTTTGGCTAGTTGTGGGACCCTAAATGGTGGAATGTCATGTGCCAGACTATATGAAGGAAATTACCAATTAAAATCAGTTTAAGGCAAACTTAAAACATACTTGTTTTGGGACTGTTTTTTCAACTAGAAGTTGTAGTTTGGTCTGTTGCCATCGAGACTGGGTTTGGGAGTGTCTTGATCAAGCATATGTGTATATAGTCTTAATACTGTGCAGCGCAATCGAATATTTAATACATTTTTGGGCTATATAAATGTCTTGTATTTGTATTTGAGTAGTCTGGACAATCTTTTGTGTATCTGGCAACACACAGAAGAAAAAAACCTTTTTATCAAAGGGCCATAACTCAGCCAAAAATCATTCAACTGGAAAACCTCTGCAATATGCGCAAGGACTTGAGATACAGATCAATCCTGTAATAGTGTTTCATGTCAATTGTATTGGTATACGCAAGAGAGTAGTCCGGAAAACTTTACAATAAAGTTTTAAGGCGAAAACTGGCCAAAAATTCATTGGATGATATTGTTACGGGCAGGCGTGAGCGAAAGGCCAGAACAGATCCTTGATTAACGATACAAATTTATAGGAAAAATTATTAGAAGAGAATTTAAAATAGAAAATAAGTTTAGAATTACTGAAGTCAAATAAGTGAAAATTCAATGTTAGTCTGATCCTGGAATGTCGTTTTTGCATAGACAGTTAAATCCAAGTTTAATTCAGAACAATTTAGAATATATTTCCAAAATAAATCATGAAGAATATTTTTTTAAATCAGCTCCAATATCATGAATTCCAAGTTGAATAGTCTTGTAAATATATTGATGATTAAAAGATAGATTGATGATTAAAAAGGTGAAAGGTAATGAAAAATGTTCTTAATATATACTGAAGTTCTAGAAATAGTCTTCCATTTACTACAGGTATCATAATCTAGCATTCACAAATAAAGATATTTCAGTAATTTCTTATTTAAATATAATGCGTAGATTTTCTAAACAGTTAAGACCGTTTCTATTATAGTTTATGTTCTAAAAATAACAATGATATTTGATAACCAAAACAGGTCAGATACACAACTATATACATGTATATTTGCATACACAACACTGTTCCTCCTCTTCAGAAAAAAGAAATATGAATGAAAGTGAATATTTTTTTTACCCCTAAATCCAAACAAATGTAAACTTACAAATAACATAGGGAGAAATTTAAACAATTTATAACATTCATTCATATTATATGTGTATTACAAACAATTAGCAATAACAGAGCAAAAAAAATATCAATCATATCATATACATTGTTTAATTTAAAATACTGCAAATATACAGTTTAGACACGTGAAAGTGCTCAGGATAAATTAGGGTCTTTCCCTTTGTGGTCTGGGAGGTGGTCAATGGACTTAGTCTTGAAAAATAGCTCCACCTCAACAACCTTGATTTTGTCTTTAAAGTTTATGCAAGAAAAGTGAGCGGGAATTGTGATCACTAAAGACAACAACAAGCAACTTTTGAAGAAGTTAGATAAATTTGAAGTTTATGTGTTTGTAATACCATAATATATTATGAATGAATGGTATAAAATGGTTTTAACACATTTTCTCCTATGTTAGTTTGAAGTGCTGATAGCAAGAATAAGAGCAATGACTCTTTCTCTATCGTGAGTAATTATATTGATGTTCATTAAACCCTTTAGAAAGTAACAAACAGGATGGTCAACACAATTGTTGTTTCTTTGGATCAATAACTGTCGCATCTATGTACTACATATTACAGGCTAAGCCAAAGTTTTATTAAGATCTGGTGAAAGAGAACTGGTGACTCTTAAGTATGGATTTAAGGCTATCAAATGCATTTGAGCACTTGTATTGCCAATGAATTTGTTTTTTTCTTTAAAATTTGTCAAATGGTTCATGCATAAACGCGAATAAATTATTAAAAATTACGATAATCTGCCCCATACAAAACGGTTGTTGGTCTTCTTTAACAAGTTGGCACACGGAAATTCAGAGATAGCTTGACTTAGCTTAATTGGTTTTTACTTTACATTCGACTAATGTTAAAATGTTAGAATTGCATGACAAATTCAGTTTGCACGATTAATGTCAATTTAGCATACTAGATCGGATCGAAGAATCTTATTGTTTTGAGATGTTCCTCCATCATAGAATAGATGATAGCGTAATATGTATGCGTACATCCGTGTGACAGATATTAATGTTTATAAGTTTGAAAAGTTGCCTGTGAGTTTTTTCAATCAAGGGCTGACTTTATTTGATTAAGCCGTCTGGTGTTCGGCTGATTTTCTTTAGCTTATAGTGTGGATGCCAAGAATTCTTTTAGAAGATCAATTTGGTTAACTACTTTGTTTTCCAATTTGTCAATACAATATAATTTTGTATGGAAATGAATAATGTTTTTGTTTAGAGTTTCTTACGAATATTTACACATTCTATATAGTTCCAATATTGATTCGGTACGCAGAATACATGGAGAGCTTGTAAACTGCTTTTGACTTGGTTCCAATAAAGTCAAGTTTATCCAATAAATACTGAAGCTTCTTGCTCTTCAGGTATTTTTTGTATTTACAGAATTCGTTAATATATGGAGTGTTGTTTTATTGGTTCAGAGTTTTCAAGAATGACGTCATGATGATATTTATAATAGTCCGTGTGCGGAATATCAGGAAATAAGTGTTCATATTTCATAAATAAAGCTGTGTTCAGTTCATCTCGTTTTCGACAGTTCTTAAATGAGCAAGTTTTTATCCACATTATTCAGAGATATCAGAGTTTTTCAAAGTTTGCTGAACCAGGATCAGACTTTTCAAAATTTTTCACACCTATTTAAGATTCCACTGAACATTGATTTTTGTGGAAACAGAGTTTACAAATAGATATAGGTTTACTAATTTTGACTATCGTCTGTCAAATATCATTCTTAACATTATTTATGTGACACATTTGTTTTTGCTTTCGCCTCCCAGGAGTATTAATAATATATATTAAGGTCACTGATTTCCTTCTCAATAGTAAAGGACCAAAGTATCTTTGCTGTACATGGTTTTCCAGGTATAGGATAAAAGAGCAAGTACTCTATCAGGGTTTAAAACTTTTTTCCTGGGCATTCTCATCATTACCTTGATTTCATTTTACTTTTTTGTTGATTTTAAATTGAGCAGCTAACTTCATGCATTAGTCCACACCTATTTCGAAAAAGTCTGATACATACTGAAGCAAATTTAAAAAGATTATGTCATCTTCCAGACAGGAATTTCTTTTTAGAAGTTTTTAAGGGTTCGACAGTGTGACCAAATACTAATTCAAAAGGAATGAAGCCAAGAAGATTCCTGAAAAGATTTCTTAACGACAAATAACTAAATGGATGCTTCATCCAGTCTTTTTCAAGTGTCTAAAACAATATTGACCTTATCATATTTAATTCAGAGTCTGGTGAAATCTTTCTAATGTAACTTGACTTTTGGGTGATAGGCATGTAAACCTATTATTAGAGTGATTCCTAACTCATGCATGACCTGCTGGAAAATACCTGACATAAAGTTTTGAACCCTTGATCAGACTGTTTTGATTTAGGTATAACCAACAAAAGTGAAAAATTTCACAAAGAGCCTTGACAATAGTTTTTGGCTTTAATATTTCCTTAAAGGAATAGCTTCAGGGAAGCGTGTAGAAGCACACATAATAGTAAATAAGTACTGAGAACCTGATTTAGTTTTTGGTAATGGACCTACACAAGTCAATAATAACTCTACTAAAGGTTCATCAAATGCAGGAATAGGCTGTAAATGAGCTTTAGGTTTTTGTCTGGTTAGGTTTTTCCAACCATCTGACAAGTATGACAAGATTTACAGTACCTAGATACATCTGCTTTAAGGCCAGGCCAATAAAAATGACTGAGAATTTTATGGTAGGTTTTATTAACACCTAAATGACCTGCCATGGGTGTTTCATGAGCCAAGCTTAATATTTCCTGCGCGATATGATTTAGGGACCACAATTTGGTGATTAACAGTCCACTCCTCTTCAGCAGGGACATTTGGGCGGTCGCCATTTATTCTCATTAAAATCCCATTCTTTTCATAATAAACAAGACAGGGACTTGTAAAGCTTCATCTTCACTAAAAGCCTTTTGAAAAAGGACAGAAATCTCAGGATCATTTGTTGTTCCTGGATAAGCTGTGACCTTGACATCGTATCATGACCTTGATCTTTAGACTCTTGGTGTAGAAAAATCAGATATTGAAAAATCTGTCTGAGGTTTCAGGCAGAGTAGGAGTAAGAGAAAATTCATTCATTATCAAGACTGACCTATAAAAGTTATAGCTAAGTCAATATCTGAACAATAATTATCTTCTTTTGAATGGCCTTCTTAGCCATAGCTCGAGTAACTGCACACGAAGGATAAAGGTCAGGAATTTCCTGCTCAATGGGGTCAGGTATCTGATCCACAAAGGAGTGTCAGTTCAAGTGGATTAACCACTATTATCTCCAGCTAAGTCATTACCGAGCAATAAATGAACACCTTTAAAGGGTAAGAAAGATCTTATACTACAGCCACCAGCACCAGTTACCAAATCTTGACAGGGCAAATAAATATTATGGTAGAGGTGAATTTGGACATTAGAAAAACCCACCACTCTACACCCTGAATAATGGACACTAGATCCAGAAGAAGTCTTTTCAGAAAAAGGCAGTGTATCTGCTAAAATAAGAGATTGAGAAGCTCCTGTATCTCTTTAAAATTGTAATAGGAGTAGGTGGGCAGTATCACCAATAAGTGACACGGAACCTTCCGAAAGGAAATGGTTCATAAATCTCCATTATAGAATCAGAACTTGGGTTCCTTGACCTTCAAAATTGCATTGTTATCAATACAAGACTGAGGTTCAGACTTGAAGTGGTAAGACCTGTGGGCTTGCTCATCACGTTGCTGTTGCCTCCTTTTTACAGGTAAAGCAATCAGAAATAAGATGTCCAGTTTTCTTGCAATAATTGCATGTAGGACGAGACAAGGGACTCTCATCAGATGACTTTGGTTTGTGAGTATTTGACTGACTAGATAAGCCAGATATATTACCAGAACTGAACTTGGAATTAAAATGTGAAGGTGTGGACTTCCCTTTACTTAGAAGTGAGACTGTGTTGGTTAAAGAATACTCATCAGCTAGACGGGCAGCTTCTTCTAAAGTTTCTACCTGTTTTTCATCTAAGAAAGATTTAACATCAGAGTGAATACAACGTTTTAAAACTCTTCAACTAACATGAGCTGTCTGAGCTTTTCATGGTTTTTATTTATTTTCTTAGATAGACACCACCGATCAAAAAGTTGTTCTTTTTCTCTTGCAAATTAGACATGGGTTTGACCAGTTTCTTTCTTAGAATTATCTGAATTTTTGCCTGTAGGCCTCTAGTACTAACTCATAACCTTTCAGAATTTAATTCTTTTACATTATCATAATTAGAGCTTTGTTCAACAGTAAGTTGTGTATAGATTTCACGAGCTTTACCAGTTAAGACGCTCTGTAAAAGTAATGTCCAGTGCTCTATTGGCCATTTTAAATTTTCAGCAACCTTTTCAAAATGAAGAAAATACTTATCAATTTCTTTTTCTCGGAAAGGTGTAACAAGCCTCCTTTGACATCAAATTTTGAATTTATTCTATGTTCAAACTGATTTGCTCTCTCTTTGATTTCTAATTCTCTCATTTTTAACTGAAATTCTCTCTCTTCTCTTTCTTTTTCAAACTGCCTTTCCCTTTCTTTTTCTTCCCTTTCTTTTTCTAACAGTCTTTCTTCCCTTTCTTTTTCTAACTGTCTTTCTTCCCTTTCTTTTTCTAACTGTAACTGCCTTTCTTCCCTTTCTTTTTCTAACTGTAACTGCCTTTCTTCCCTTTCTTTTTTCTAATTGCATTTTTTCTAGTTCAAATTTAAATTGAAGTTCAAGCTCTTTTATCTTAATTTCTGGGTTTGTTTCAACAATCAGAGAAAGTGCATCTTGTCCAAAATATCTTCATCCACAAAATAATGAATCAGAAGATTTTTAATTTCTTGTTTACGCATTGAAGATTTAATTTCTGATAAATTATACTTTTTGCAAGATCAAGCAAATCATTTTTCTTAGCCAAATCTAATACCTCCTGGGAAGGTTCAGCTACAAACTTTTCTAAATCAAAAGACATGACTGCTTGCTGCTGGTTTTAAACTTAAATGTGGTGTTTTTTTTGTTTTTTTTTGGTTTATTTTTTTTATTCAGAATTGAAAAGCACACTTAATAGAACAACTATAATATCAACTAAGGTGAGTAAATACGCTAATAATAAAATGTAAAATAAACGGTAATAATTGCCAATAATGTAGCCAAAATGAAATATTCAATCCCGGACGAGCCCCCAATTTCTGTTACGAGCCAGGCGTAACGAGAAAGAAAAGCCAGCAACAAACTTGTAACAATAACAGATTTATTACAGAAAAATTATTAAAGAAAAATCAAAATAACAAATCATGTTTACAAATACCTGAAGTCCAAATAAAAATGAAAATTACAAATGTCTAGTCTGATCCTGGAATGATCCTTTTTAAATAGCACAGTTAAATCCAAGTTAAATCCAAGAACACTTTAGAATAAATTCCCACAATAAAATCCACAAGAATAATTTATTTTAAAATCCAAGCTCCAATAAATCACTGAATTTCCAAGTTGAATAATACTCCAAATATATTGATGACTTAAAAGATTACTGATGACTAAAAAGGTAAAAGTAATGAAAAATGTCTCCTTATATATATTAACTAAGAAGTTTCTAGAATAGTCTTCCATTTACTACAGTAATCATAATCTAGCAACTTCACCAATAAAGATCATTCCAGTAATTTCTATCTAAATATAATGCATGAGTTTTCTACAACAGTTAAAAACGTTCTAGTACATACATGTAGTTTATGTTCTAAAAATAAACAATGATAATATTGGAAATACCAACTGGTCAGATACAAACTATATACATGTAATATGTTGCATACATAACAATATGCACAACTAGACTTGGTACTGATAATTCCTGTAAAGTTTGGATGAAATTGTACCAGTAGTTTATGAGAAGTAGTCCGGACAAGTGTTGTGACGGACGGGCAGACAGACGACGGAGAAGTGATCCCTATATGTCGCCACTACTCCATAGAGGCGACACAAAAACGTCATTTTTCCATTTTGGTAGATAGGAAAAATGATGGTTTTAGAATACTTCAATGTTAAAAAAACGTTATATTCAATTGAATATGAGTTCTATAATCCTCTCAAAAAGGGTTTGAAAACTTTTTTTAATCCCAAAACCAAGTGGCTTATGATATAAGTGTGAGTAAAGCATGTTGTATGAGAAACACAGGAATGACAAACAAAGTTTATTCATTTTTGGACGATATATTTACCATAAACTAAAATTAATATTAAGTGTAAAAACAAAATATTATCTGCAGGACCAGATCTAAATTCACTTCATATTAGGTTAAAACATTTTCACGATATCACGTGTTACTTATATGAACATTTACCAGCTATTTGTAATGAACTCTGTCAGAAAATGTCCTTTTCCAATCTCACTCGTTCTATTTTTCATTAATATTTGGCATTAAACACAGGAACTCTTTTATGCGGATTTACTTCATGATTGTGGCCAACGAAAGGCAAATAACTGTGGGATGATTCCTATTTAAATACTTTGGTCTTGGATGGTTTATACATGAACAGCAATGGCACAGAACAGTCGCTTGTGTTTTATATAGTCTCTTTTTTAATTGTAATAACATTCTTAAGTATGAGAATGAAAATTTATACCTTATAGTTTTATACAAGTCCATGTATAATAACACAAGTAGCCGGGATATTATCTAAGCTCGGCCAATATTTCATTTCCAAACTGACACATGTAACAATCGTTTTTATGAACTGACTCATGGATTTATATTACACAATATAATAATATAAATCCGTGACTGACTGTAATCATTGAAGTGCAAACTTTCTTGGAGAACTCTGTGAAAAATTGACTAACGAAAAGTAATTAACCTCGTTGAGAAAATGCTTTATCACATATGTAACATATATGATTCTAATCGCCAGTACGTGTTGTCATATACATGTGTGATCAAATCACCTCGTTGAAAAAATGATTTGTCACATATTCCACATTTATGATTCTTCTCGCTAGTGTGTATTGTCATATGTCTAATCAAACTACTTTGATAAGAAAATGCTTTATCACATAATCTACATTTAAATGTATGTATTTTCTCGCCAGTATGTATTGTCATATGTATTGTAAGATATCGTTTTTGAGAAAATGCTTTATCACAAATTTTACATACATGATTTTTCTCGCCAGTATGTATTGTCATATGCTTGTTCAAATGACCTCGTTGAGAAAATGCTTTATCACATATGTTACATATATGATTCTTCTCACCAGTATGTATTGTCATATGTCTGATCAAACTACTTTGATAAGAAAATGCTTTATAACATAATTTACATTTAAATGTATGTATTTTCTCGCCAGTATGTATTGTCATATGCTTGTTCAAAGAAGCTCGTTGAGAAAATGCTTTATCACAAATGTAACATAAATAATTCTTCTCGCCAGTATGTGTTGCCATATGTCTGATCAAAGCACCTCGTTGAGAAAATGTTTTGTGACTTTTGTCACATATTCCACATTAATGATTCTTCTAGCCAGTGCGTATTGTCATATGTGTGATCAAATTACCTTATTGAAAAAATGATTTGTCACATATTCCACATTTATGATTCTTCTCGCCAGTGTGTATTGTCATATGCCTGTTCAAAGTACCTAGTTGAGAAAATGCCTTAACACATATTTTACATTTATGATTCTTCTCGCCAGTATGTGTTGTCATATGTGAGATCAAATCACCTCGTTGAAAAAATGATTTGTCACATATTCCACATTTATGATTCTTCTCGCTAGTGTGTATTGTCATATGTCTAATCAAACTACTTTGATAAGAAAATGCTTTATCACATGATTTACATTTAAATGTATGTATATTCTCGCCAGTATGTATTGTCATATGTATTGTAAGATATCGTTTTTGAGAAAATGCTTTATCACAAATTTTACATACATGATTTTTCTCGCTATTATGTATTGTCATATGCTTGTTCAAATAACCTCGTTGAGAAAATGCTTTATCACATATGTTACATATATGATTCTTCTCACCAGTATGTATTGTCATATGTCTGATCAAACTACTTTGATAAGAAAATGCTTTATAACATAATTTACATTTAAATGTATGTATTTTCTCGCCAGTATGTATTGTCATATGCGTGTTCAAAGAAGCTCTTTGAGAAAATGCTTTATCACATATGTTACATATATGATTCTTCTCACCAGTATGTATTGTCATATGTCTGATCAAACTACCTCGTTGAGAAAATGTTTTGTCACATATTCCACATTTATGATTCTTCGGGCCAGTGTGTCTTGTCATATGTCTGATCAAATCACCTCGTTGAAAAAATGATTCGTCACATATTCCACATTTATGATTCTTCTCACTAGTGTGTATTGTCATATGTCTAATCAAACTACTTTTATAAGAAAATTCTTTATCACATAATTTACATTTAAATGTATGTATTTTCTCGCCAGTATGTATTGTCATATGCTTGTTCAAAGAAGCTTGTTGAGAAAATGCTTCATCACATATGTTACATATATGATTCTTCTCGCCAGTATGTGTTGCCATATGTATTGTAAGATACTGTTGTTGAGAAAATGCTTTATAACAAATTTTACATACACGATCTTTCTCGCCAGTATGTATTGTCATTTGCTTGTTTAAATGAGCTCCTTAAGAAAATGCTTTATCACATATGTTACATATATGATTCTTCTCGCCAGTATGTGTTGCCATATGTATTGTAAGATATTGTTGTTGAGAAAATGCTTTATCACAAATTTTACATACATGATCTTTCTCGCCAGTATGAACTGTCAGATGTCTTTATCACATATTTTACATACATAATTCTTCTCACCAGTATGAATTTTCATGTGTTTTCAGGGAACTTTGTTGAGTAAATGTTTTATCACATACATGTATATAACATCTATGGGTCATTTTACAGAGGCTGAGCATCTTTTTTTTTTGAACACCACATTTTTGCAAATCAGGTTATATTAACTTCTCACAAAGTGTGTCTTTACTGTACATCTTGTCAGCTTTTATTTCCTTGCTGGAAGTTAGACCTGTAATTAAAGAAATCATCACATAATTCACTTGTTAAATTCACCTTGTATTTACTAATTTTAACATTTTAAATTTCTTCAGACACACAGAGTCTTAAAGTTGCTTTCATGGTACAATGTTCAGATATGAGGATGTTTATCTTACTAAGAAATGTATATGGAACTGTTAATTTAAATCGTTAGAGTTATTAAACTAAAACTGCCACTATTTTGGCGTGAATACCCCCGCATACCACTTTGTCAGAATCAACAGTGGCCATTTAGAGCTCAAGGACAACATCCCTGCCAAATCTGAGGTTACTAAGCCAGTGCATTGCTAAGTTATGTATTCTACAAGCTTCAAATGTGAAAATGTCAAAATCAATACATTGCGGACAGGACATTCTTAAGCAATTGAGAAGAAAAGCTTTTTTTGTCAAGGTCCCTGTGACCTTGACCTTTGACCCAGTGACCTCAAAGTCAATAGGGGTCACCTTATAGTCATGATCAACATCCATGCCAAATATGAAGACTGTGGGTCAAAGGAATCTTAAGTTATTGAGCAGACAAACTTTTTGAAGTCAAAGCCCCTGTGACCTTGACCTTTGACCTCAAAATCAATAGGGTCACCTACTAATCATGACTAACCTCCATGCCAAACATGAAGACTGTGGGTCAAAGGAATCTTAAGTTATAGGGCGGACAAGCTTTATGAAGTCAAGGCCCCTGTGACCTTGACCTTTGACCTGGTGACCTCAAATTCAATAGGGGTCATCTACTAATCATGACTAACCTCCATGCCAAATATGAAGACTGTGGGTCAAAGGAATCTTAAGTTATTTGGCAGACAAGCTTTTTGAAGTCAAGGCCCCTGTGACCTTTGACCTGGTGACCTCAAAGTCAATAGGGGTCATCTACTAATCATGACTAACCTCAATGCCAAATATGAAGACTATGGGTCAAAGGAATCTTAAGTTATTGGGCGGATAAGCTTTTAGAAGTCAAGGCCCCTGTGACCTTGACCTTTTACCTGATGACCTCAAAATTAAAAGGGGTCATCTACAAATCATGACTAACCTCCATGCCAAATATGAAGACTATGGGTCAAAGGAATCTTAAGTTATTGGGCGGACAAGCTTTTTGAAGTCAAGGCCCATGTGACCTTGACCTTTGACCTGATGACCTGTGAAAATCAATAGGGGTCATTTACTAATCATGACTAACCTCCATGCCAAATATGAAGACTATGGGTCATAGGAATCTTAGGTTATTGGGCGGACAAGCTTTTTGAAGTCAAGGCCCCTGTGACCTTGACCTTTGACCTGGTGACCTCAAAATCAATAGGGGTCATCTACTTATCATGACTAACCCCCATGCCAAATATGACGACTGTAGGTCAAAGGAATCTTAAGTTATTGGGCGGACAAGCTTTTTGAAGCCAAGGCCACTGTGACCTTGACCTAGTGACCTCAAAATCAATAGGGGTCATCTACTAATCATGACTAACCTCCATGCCAAATATGAAGACTAAGGGTCAAAGACATCTTAAGTTATTGGGCAGACAAGAAAAAACCGAGGGACGGCCGGACGGACAAGCTGATTCCAGTAAACCCCCCTTACAACTTTATTGTGCGGGGGTATAATAATAAATGAACATGCTAATTTAAAAATTTTTGCTATGTTTCAATTTATAGCTTTCTCAAAACTGCTGAATGACATCACCCTAAGCATGCAACTCCTTCATAAAAGAAGCCATAATTGAGTCCTCAAAGAGAACGCAGGTTATCTTATATACATTTGTACATGTAAGGAGTGTTGGAAAATAGCCCTCCCGGGCAAAAACCCTCCTGTTTAAGTCGGGAAAACACTTGACTTGTTTACTTTTTCCACGGATTTATATTACATCCGTGACTTTTTCAAAAAGCAAACAAATCAAAGGTTTATAAAAATCTTTAAAACTGATTTAAAGGGAAAAAAATGACAAAGTTAAGAAAAATTTAATCAAAATTTAATCAATTGATGGTCAAGGTCATTTTTTAGGTCACTGTCATATCTTAAATATTCCATATGTTTGTTTGGTCACAAGTGTTGTTTTGTTTACGCATGAAACAAATCTATACATAAATATAGTCCGAGCACGATAAACAGAACACGTCATGTCTAAAAACAGAAGCACTGTGAGTCCATGAAAAGATAAACATAGGTTAACTACTGGTGATTAACCAATGTATTTCCATTAAAGATACAGAGAAAGTATTTGAAGACAATATAACTTCGAATGACTCTATAGCGTAGTAAGTTGAGCAACCTCTGCAAATGAAATTACTTGTGGGTTCGAAACCTCGTGGAACTTTTTTCTTTTTTTATTCCAGCTTCGCTGTAAAACACATTAATATCAGTTTGACAATGTACACAAATAAATATATATCCGTAATAACACAAAGACAAAATGACGCAGCTTAATACAAGTCAAATCAAAGAACCCGAATATCCCATGCAGAAAATATTTCACATATACATGTATATAACTTAACAAAAGTTTCGTTATTGTCTTTACTTGAATACTATTCAGACATGTTGAAAAATTTTGAGCCCCGACAAATTATAGAAAACGTTTTTTTAAAATTATTTTCGGCGAGAGAAAGATGGGGGAGAGCTGACGATTCCGCTTACTGCGCCATACGACAGAACTGCAGATGCCTGCGGAGTCAGTAACGATGACACCGACACAGAGAAACCGGAGAAACAATAGATACGGCAGATGAAAGTGAAATGTTGTATCTATTGCATATCTTGAAATACATTCCTTAAGAAAACAAGAGCTGTCGGTAGGACAGCACGCTCGACTATTCTAAGTGCTTGATAGTAAAAGAGCCTTGATAATGTTGGATTTTTTAAGATCACAAAAGGTCTAATTTTTTTTTTAATAAATTCATGTTATAGGCCTTAGAGAGAGTCTAATTATACAGTATTGGCTTGACTATTCGGAAGGTAATGTCACAAGGTTGTTTTATTGAGTATAATAATACTAATCAGTAATTACCTATGAATACATAAATTTGCCAGAAAGGGTACAAAGGCTTCTAATTAAGATGTTTTATCAAGTAAATCACTGCTTTATTATTATGAATGCATAAAATTGTCCCAAAAAAAAGGCACAAACCCTTCAGTAGTAATTGAGATAACAGCTTACAAGCAAAACTTTACTATGAATTTCTAAGTTGAAAAAGGGGTGAAAAATCAGCCTAAATGCAAGATAGAATTATGGATCTTTGTCAGTGACCTACAATTATGACCCTAAATGCATATGTGAAGTTTTAAATAAATATCTTTAATAGTTATTGAGATATGTAAAACTTGCATGCAAACATTAACCAAGAGACTAAGTAGAAAAGGGGATATGAATCAGCCTAAATGCAAGATAGAGTTATGGAACTTGGTTAGTGACATACAATTTTGACCCTCCAATTATGAATCTAAGTGCATGTGTAAAGTTTCAAGTAAATATCTTTGAAGACCTTTAACCTTTAACCAAATTTTCTAAGTTTCAAAGGGGCAAATAATTCTTCAAATTTTGCAGGCAGAGTTATGCAATTTTGCAAAGTGATGTACATTGTTACTATAAAAAAGTATTTTAAATTTCAATTGAATATCTCAAGCAATCATTGAGATATTTGACTTTACAAAAAAACTTTAACCAAAATTTCTAAGTTCCAAAGAGGCATAATTCTGTCAATATTGTAGGCAGAGTTATCCAACTTGTCAATCTGATGTACCTTGTTACTATAAATAAGTATTGTAAGTTTCAATTGAATATCTCAAGCAATAATTGAGATATTTGACTTTTAAAAAAAAACTTGAACCAAAATTTCTAAGTTAAAAAGGGGCATAATTCTGTCAATATTGGAAGCAGAGTTATCTTACTTGTCAATCTGATGTACCTTGTTACTATAAATAAGTATTGTAAGTTTCAATTGAATATCTCAAGTAATAATTGAGATATTCGACTTTACAAAAAAACTTTAACCAAAATTTCTAAGTTAAAAAGGGGCATAATTCTGTCAATATTGTAGGCAGAGTTATCCAACTTGTCAATCTGATGTACCTTGTTACTATAAATAAGTATTGTAAGTTTCAATTGAATATCTCAAGTAATGATTGAGATATTTGACTTTACAAAAAACTTTAACCAAAATTTCTAAGTTAAAAAGGGGCATAATTCTGTCAATATTGTAGGCAGAGTTATCCAACTTGTCAATCTGATGTACCTTGTTACTATAAATAAGTATTGTAAGTTTCAATTGAATATCTCAAGTAATGATTGAGATATTTGAGTTTACAAAAAACTTTAACCAACGCAGACGCCGACACGGACGCTGACGCCGACGCCGGGGCGACTACAATAGCTCTCATATTCTTCGAATAGTCGAGCTAAAAATACTAGAAAGTTGAAGATACTTCGCTTGAAAGTAAAATAATCATAGGAAAAACGAAAACAAAAAATATGTAAATCAAATTTAAATGTACTATTCATAAATGGTTGGAAACAAAAAACACAAACCTCGATAAAAAATTTTACCTAAAAGAGCTTGTCAGTCTTGTGTCATAAAACTTTTTGTGATTGTGGTGCTCTACCGATTGAGCTATTACTGAACCTACCACTGTCTATAACTATTATCAATATATTGGTTAATCAATCTGGAACCCTTTCATTTACCTTTATTATGAGCTTCAAAATAGACTGTTCCATACTATTAATAAACATGACGAAAGTTCTGTTTATCGTGCTGGGATTATAGCAAAATTATGACAACTTAACAAAAATTCAATTCTTTGTCATTGAAAGTTAAATTTCAATGTAAGTTTAACCTTTTAGAAGATTTCGTTCAAAAGGTTGTTTGTTCAAGTAAGAAAATAATTCATTGATAAATCATTAAGTTACAGCCAATTATACAACAATTAGTGAAAAAGGATATAATTTGAAACTTCGTGGTCAAGGTCATTCCCATGAGTCAAGGTCTATTGGAGTTTAATATACATGAAGGTACTGACCTAAAAGATGTTGTGTTCTAATTTAGTAAAATATGAAGTTAATAAATTGATAAATAACAAAATTATAGCCAGTTAAAAAAACAAGAATATTTCATTAGATTCTTATCAATGGAATTTGAAAATATTTCAAAAATCTAGCTAAACACCCTTTTGAGGTATGTTACAAATTAAGCTCCGGAGAATTACACCCAATGAAACAAAAATAATCTAAGTGGGATCATAATGAAGCAAGGATTTATTTTGTAATATAATTTCGTGAATGAACTTAAACCTTTAGAGATGAAAAAGAAAACAAGAGGGCCATGATGGCCCTGAGGTCGCTCACCTGTATATAGCCCCCCCCCCCCAATGTTGCAGGGCCAATTTAACTCAAGGGCTTTTATTTGCACAAACTTGGTAGACACCCATAAGAAGATGTTTCATGCTAAACATCTAAGCTCTAGCTCATTGGGCTTTTTAAAAGAAGATTTTTTTAAAGTTTTTACTATACACATATAGTAAAAAACAATGACACCCATGGGGCCGGGCCAGTTTTGACCCCAGGGCTTTTATTTGAACAAACTTTGTAGACACTTACTAGAAGATGTTTCATGCTTAATATCTAAACTCTAGCTATTTGAGTTTTTTCAAAGAAGATTTTAAGTTTTTGCTATACACATATAAAAAAAATCAATGACCCCCGGGGCGGGGCCAATTTTGACCCCAGGTCTTTTATTTAAACAAACTTTGTAGACACTCACTAAATCATGTTTCATGCTTAATATCTTAACTCTAGCTATTTGGGTTTTTTCAAAGAAGATTTTTTAAGTTTTTGCTATACACATATAAGGAAAATCAATGACCCCCTGGGGCGGTGCCAATTTTGACCCCAGGGCTTTTATTTGAACAAACTTGGTAGACACCTATTAGAAACATGTTTGATGCTAAATATCTTAGCCATAGCTCTTTGAGTTCTTTAAAAGAAGATTTTTTAAGTTTTTACTATATGCATATAGGGAAAATCAATGACCCCCGGGGCGGGGCCAATTTTGACCCCAGGGCTTTTATTTGAACAAACTTGGTAGACACTTATTATAACATGTTTCATGCTAAATATCTTAGCTCTAACTCTTTTGGTTCTTTAAAAGAAGATTTTTTAAGTTTTTTACTATATGCATATAGGGAAAATCAATGACCCCCTGGGGCGGTGCCAATTTTGACCTCAGGGCTTTTATTTGAACAAACTTGGTAGACACCTATTAGAACATGTTTGATGCTAAATATCTTAGCCATAGCTCTTTGAGTTCTTTTAAAGAAGATTTTTTAAGTTTTTACTGTATGCATATAGGGAAAATCAATGACCCCCCGGGGCGGGGCCAATTTTGACCCCAGGGCTTTTATTTGAACAAAACTTGGTAGACACCCATTAGAAACATGTTTCATGCTAAATATCTTAGCTCTAGCTTTTTGGGTTCTTTAAAAGAAGATTTTTTAAGTTTTTACTATATGCTTATAGGGAAAAATCAATGACCCCCCGGGGCGGGGCCAATTTTGACCCAGGGCTTTTATTTGAACAAACTTGGTAGACACTCACTAGAAGATGTTTCATGCCAAATATCTAAGCTCTAGCTCTTATGGTTTTTAAAAGAAGATATTTAAAGTTTTTTCTTTCGTTGCCATGGCAACCAGAGTTCTGCATGGAATTAAATTCTTTGAACAATTTTTAAAGGTGACCACCAAAGGAACATTCCTGTGAAGTTTGGATGAAATTGGCTTAGTGGTTTATGAGGAGATGTCATTTAAAGAAAAAGTTTACGGACGACGGACGGACGGACGACGGACGGACGGACGGACGCCGGACGAAAAGTGATCACAAAAGCTCACCCTGTCACTTTGTGACAGGTGAGCTAAAAATTGAAAAGTAAAAAAATTGCAAAAAGACAAAAATGTTTATCGCCAATGATATAAGCCAAAAATGATATTAATTTATGATAAAATATAAACCAAGGATTTATATTGTAACATAAATCTGTGAAATAAACAAACTTCTGTAAATCTACATTTTTTTTCCATGTAATTGTTGATACAATGATATTTTAATTATTTTTTTACAAAAAAATAATTGATTTATTTCATATTAATCCTAATACTAGTAAATGTACTAAATGTATTCATGAGGGGCGCTTTAGTTCTGAGAATCATCTAAAAAAACAATTTATTAATAAGTAATCACAAACACATGTATGTAAAACAACTAAACAACACGCAGTAAAGACAAAATGCCAGAAGCCATTTTTGATGGAGCAGGGTTCTCAATTAGAGCCGGCCACCGGCCGAAATGACCGTTTAAAAACACTTTTTGGCCGGCTGAAATTTGTAAAATTTTCAATTAATACCATAAACTAAGAACATAATTTGACTGTCAAATTACTGATGCTCCGTGATAATTATTAATTTTTTCAAGTAAAAACACAATAAATGATTGGAATAAATCTGAAAACAGACTTTTATTAGGATATAAATCTTAATTAAACTTGCATAAAGTGAAACCGGTAGTCCAACTCCATTGCCGGATTTTTCAGCCTACTGCAATATTGCAATGAAAATACTTGCTAAAACTCATGGACACTATTCAAGGTTTTAAACTTTTAAAACACATGATTTGTTTGCTATAAATCGTTAAAATCAATTGTTTGATAGTTGTCATTTACACTGATAATGTGTACTAAAATACATTCATGTGTTGTCGAAAATAGATCTGATTCGGATGTAACTTATTCGGACATGTAATTACGGATTGGGAAATACAATATCTTTTCTTTGACTGAACTTCATACACTAATATATGCAATGCTTATTTATGAATTAGCAATTTTATGCAAGTAATACAAGAGCCACCGCCCGTGCGGGGGCAACGCTCGACTTTTTACTTTTTCTAAACGCAAACTTAGAAAGGTTTGAACATATATTCATGTTTTCCCTTTTATAAATTTAGTTGCTGTCTGTTTGTCACATTAGTTTTGTTTATATATTTTTGTATATATATATGAATAGAAAAACATTAAGCATATTTCTTAAAAAATAGCAACAGTACGCAATTTTTCTTAAAATAGCAAAATGACGCAATTTCTAAAAAATAGAAAAAAATGTCGCAATTTCTAAAATAGAAAAAAATGACATAATTTTCTAAAAAACAAAAATGACGCAATTTCTAAAAATAGCAAAAATGATGCAATTTCTAAAAATAGAAAAATTTGATGCAATTTAAAAATAGCAAACAATGACGCAATTTCTAAAAATAGAAAAAAATGACGCAATTTCTAAAAATAGGAAAAAAATTGACGCAATTTCTAAAAATAGCAACAATGACGCAATTTCTTAAAATAGAAACAATGATGCAATTTCGTCTAAAAATAGGAAAAAATGGACGCAATTTCTAAAAATAGAAAAAAAATGACGCAATTTCTAAAAATAGAAAAAAAAAAGACGCAATTTCTTAAAATATAGAAACAATGACGCAATTTCTAAAAATAGAAAAAAAATGACGCAATTTCTAAAAAAAGAAAAAATGATGCAAATTCTAAAAAAAAAAAAAAATGATGCAAATTCTAAAAATAGAAACAATGACGCAATTTCTAAAAATAGAGGAAAAAAATGACGCAATTTCTAAAAATAGAAAAAAATGACACAATTTCTGAAAAATAGAACAACAATGACGCAATTTCTTAAAATAGAACAAATATGACACAATTTCTAAAAAATAGAAAAAAATGACGCAATTTCTAAAAATAGAAAAAATGACGCAATTTCTTAAAATAGAACAAAA